>NC_056736.1:728412348-728585967 GCF_019279795.1 Protopterus annectens | reverse complement strand
GTGTCTGATAACTTGTTGCAATTAAACTCATTTTTCTAGAGGCTCCTATAGCTGTTTAAAACTTTAATTTAAAGGCTAACTGGTGCTTTTCAGCTTTGAGAAACATTTCTGCAGTTTGTTCTATGTAGTGGAGATATTTGTAGCATTTCCATATTCAGGCTTGTATTTGGGCCTAGTGTTTGTGGAGGCTGTGTGTCTAAGCACATATTCAGGGACATCTTGGTTTAGCCAAAGCCATCAGGCATTTCAGTGAGAAAGAATAGTTTGAGGTCATTGGCTGACTGAGGTCACCTGGACTACAGCTTAGACTAAGCACCTCATTGGTTCTTTTGAGATTTCTTTCTTAAAAGCTGTCTCAGGTTTCAACTTTCTGTTACCTAAGAAGTTAAGTTGTGAGTGTTTCTGCCATTTCACACTGAGCTAATTGAAGGAAGGACACTGAGCAAACTTGGAACTATAATATATAACATTAATTATCCTGTTTTTTGCTTATTTTGTTCTTTATTTCTTTGTTATTAATAGCACTTTGTGTACTGTGTATTTTTCTAGCTAGTTTCACTGTGTGAGGTATTAACTGGAAATTTCCACTTTTATTAAGCATCTGTTCAGTTGTTTGTTTCTGGTAACTTGTTGCAGTTAAACTCTTTTTGCTAGAGGCTCCTTTAGCTTTTTAAAACTTTCATTTAAAGGCTCACTGCTGCTTTTCAGCTGTGAGAAATATTTCTGCAGTTTGTTTCTAAGTAGTGGGGATATTTGTAGCATTTCCATATTCAGGCTTGTATTTGGGCCTAGTGTTTGTGGAGGCTGTGTGTCTGAGCACATATTCAGGGACATCTTGGTTTAGCCAAAGCCATCAGGCATTTCAGTGAGAGAGAATAGTTTGAGGTCATTGGCTGACTGAGGTCACCTGGACTACAGCTTAGACTAAGTACCTCATTGGTTCTTTTGAGATTTCTTTCTTAAAAGCTGTCTCAGGTTTCAACGTTCTGTTACCTAAGAAGTTAAGTTGTGAGTGTTTCTGCCATTTCACACTGAACTAATCGAAGGAAGAACACTGAGCAAACTTGGAACTATAATATATAACATTAACTATCCTGTTTTTTGCTTATTTTGTTCTTTATTTCTTTGTTATTTATAACACTTTTTGTACAGTGTATTTTTCTAGCTAGTTTCACTGTGTGTGAGGTATTAACTGGAAACTGTCCACTTTTATTAAGCATCTGTTGGGATGTTTTCTGATAACTTGTTGCAGTTAAACTCTGTTTTCTAGAGGCTCCTTTAGCTGTTTAAAACTTTCATTTAGAGGCTCACTGCTGCTTTTCAGCTGTGAGAAACATTTCTGCAGTTAGTTTCTAAGTGGTGGGGATATTTGTAGCATTTCCATATTCAGGCTTGTATTTTGGCCTTGTGTTTGTGGAGGCTGTGTGTCTGAGCACATATTCAGGGACATCTTGGTTTAGCCAAAGCCATCAGGCATTTCAGTGAGAGAGAATTGTTTGAGGTCATTGGCTGACTGAGGTCACCTGGACTACAGCTTAGACTAAGCACCTCATTGGTTCTTTTGAGATTTCTTTCTTAAAAGCTGTCTCAGGTTTCAACTTTCTCTTACCTAAGAAGTTAAGTTCTGAGTGTTTCTGCCATTTCACACTGAGCTAATCGAAGGGAGGACACTGAGCAAACTTGGAACTATAATATATAACAGTAAGCATCCTGTTTTTTGCTTATTTTGTTCTTTATTTCTTTGTTATTTATAGCAGTTTGTGTACTGTGTATTTTTTCTAGCTAATTTCACTGTGTGTGAGGTATTAACTGGAAACTGTCCACGTTAATTAAGCATCTGTTGGTTTGTTTGTTTCTGATAACTTGTTGCAGTTAAACTCTTTTTTCTAGAGGCTCCTTTAGCTGTTTAAAACTTTCATTTAAAGACTCACTGCTGCTTTTCAGCTGTGAGAAACATTTCTGCAGTTTGTTTTCCACCCTCCCTGCCTGTTGGTATAGTGTTTTTATAGTTGTTGGCTTTGCAGTTGCCCACCCCTAGTGTAAATTTGATCTGGGACCCTCCTCCCAGTCTAGTGTCATTACTTCATTCTACCCAATACAGGGAGAACATTTGAGAAGGCCAATCAGCTTTGTTTCTGCTACTACTTTATCTCTTTCCACTAAAAAAAAAATAAAAAAAATAAAAAAACAAAAAAAAACTTTTTCTAAGCTTGTTTCCTGCCTTTCTGTGGGTAGTCTAGCCTTGATATAGATTTTCTGTGTCCAGGACTATTTGTAGGGTTCTAGGCCCCCAAGCCTTTCTGTGTTGGAGGGATGCCTTCTAGCTTAATTTTGTTTCTTAGAACTAGCCAGTTTTTTGTTTCAGCACTTGTTCAGAACTTATTGTAAGCACTAAATAAGTTACAAATTACTACAGAACTCATCTTTCCTCACTGTCTAGAGGAAAACAGTTTATAGTACTTAACAAATAAGCACCTATCCAGGCATGTCTAAGGGTCAGCCCCCGGTGTTTTCTCCTGTCTACCTGATGAATCTGGGCATCTTGGGGCAATGCAGTAATTGCCTCATGTACACAGACAACCCTCTCCTCCTACCACCCAACACTACAACCTGTGAGAGATGCACTTATATAGCCAAACTGGAAGCAAAGCTCTCTTCACCCAAGACTGGACTAGACAGTCAAGAAGAGAAGGTAAACACTTGCACCTCACCACACTCAGCACATAGTCCCTCAAAACCTACACCACCAAAACACACACATAGAAACAGAAAACACACACCTACATTCGCAGATGCTCTCAGTAAAAACCTGCCCAAGCAACAGGGACCTCCAAAGCAGAAACACAAGCAACCTCCACCCCCAACACAACCCAAATGACACATAGCCCACAAACTCAGTGTGCCACTCAACCACAGCTCATAGGGCATAACAACGTACCCAGCACTCTAGTCACAGGTGACTCTATAGTCAGGCACACTGATGTTCCACTCACCAGGCTAAACAAGGATAAAGTTACTGTCAGCTGCCTGTCAGGTGCCAGGATCCGCCACATAACATATGCACTCAGGTCACTCCACAACAAGTACAAATATGACTCTGTCATTGTCCATGTTGGTGTGAATGACCTGAGACATACCTCCTTGGACTACATGAAAAGAGCCATGGAGGAGCTGTTCAATCTTGTAGCCCAGGCAGGTATGACCCTAGCCCTGAGTAGCATCCTTCCATCACACAGAATGATACCACAGTACAAGGACGACATGATTGACTTCAACAATTGGCTAAGCTTCTGGTGTCATTCTAAGAGGATCCAGTATCTGTCTGCCTGGGATGACATGAATGACAAGTCACGATGCTTTGCCAGAAATGGCCTGCACCTGTCACCCCTGGGATTCCAGATACTGGCTAAGGCTCTAGCCACCCCTATAGTGCCTTTTTAGGCAAGGTTCAAATGACAAATTCACCACCCTAACAGGTACAGGCAAGAAGAATCTGAGGGTACTGTTACTCAATGCTAGAAGTCTAAACCTCAAAATGCACTCTCTCGAGGCACTCCTTAAAATGGAGAACATCGACATCTGTGCAATGACAGAGACCTGGTTCAAGGCTCCAGAGAGTACCCCTGCATTACCAGACTATAATTCATACCACACCTTTCGGCCACCTAACCTGGACCGAAACACTAAAGGCGGAGGTGTGTCCATATTCATTAAGGATATCCACACCTCCAGGCTAGTTGCTCAGCATAATGCATCCAAGATTATCCAAGTGCAACTAACTCTGGGCAAGACAGCAATCCAAATTGTAGCTTGCTACAGGTCCCCCACCATGTCCCAGGATTCCCACTTCTCATTTCTTAATACACTGAAAAATATTAGGGTACAACCTAACACCCTAATAATGGGCGATTTCAACTACCCTACCATTACCTGGGAAAACTACTCATGCACCAACTCTTGTGCTCACCGTTTTCTGGAATTCATAAATTCCAATGTCATGGATCAACTTATCCACACCCCCACCAGGGGCAGCAATATTCTAGATCTGGTTATTACCAACATGGGCAACCGCTGCTCCACAGCAGAGGTCAATTCCTCGTTGGTCAGATCCGACCATAAGCTAATCACCCTAGACATCCACATCCCACCCCCACCCCCCCCACCCCATTAGGAAAACCACAGTAAAAATTTTCTCCAAAGTCAACTTCATGCTTCTTAAGACAGAAGTGGCAAACTTCACAACACCCATGCTGATGGACACTAGAAGTATGACTGCTGAATCCTACACAAATGCACTTTATAAGCACTTACATGAGTGCATGGATCGTGCAATCCCTAACAGAACCAAGATGATATCCTCCAAAAAAGGAAGCCAGTCTGGTGGTCCCCTGCCATAAACAAACTCTACAACAGAAGAAAGAAACTGTTGCAAAAAAGAGTAAAATCCCATGATTGGAGAAACTCCCTGGTCAGCTTCAGTAAGAAGCTGAGATCCCTCATAAAATCCTCCAAAGCTAGTTATGAAAACAAAATTGCCACTGACTCTAAAGACAACCACAAAGCATTCTATAGCTATGTCAAGAATCTGAACGGCAACACTCAGATCTGCTCAGAGTTACAGCACAATGGCACTAAATATACAGAACCAACAGATATTGCCAACATCCTGGCAGATAGGTTCAGTGCTAACTTTACCCCTCTGTTATCCCCTAAAGGGCCCATCTCTATACCAGAAGAAGGCATAGTTCCTGTAATCACGGCTGCACAGGTAAAAAACACACTATCCAAAGCCAAGAACACAGCATCCATGGGACCTGACAACATCCCAGGCTGTGTTCTATATGAACTACAGAATGAACTGGCACCCCACCTAAGTACCATGTTCCTGGGTTGGGAGGGTGGCCTAATGGTTAAGGTGTTTGCCTTACAAACACAAGATACAGGGTTTGAATCTCACAGGGGATAACTGGCTAGGCTTAGAATGGCTCGCAAGAGCAGTTAGCCTAGTACTAACCTATGAACCTAATCATAGCCTCACCTCAGGCTATGTGCCCACTGAATGGCGCACAGTGACAGTTATCCCACTCCACAAAGGGTGAGCCACCACAGACCCCAGAAACTACCGCCCCATTAGCCTAATGAGCCTGGTCTGCAAGGCTATGGAGCATATCATCATGGAACTTATAAACAAAGACATTGGTAATCTCCAAACTCAGGACCCCACCCAGTTCGGGTTTGTAAAAGGCAGATCATGTCTCCTAAACCTGATAGACTTCTTTGAAGCAGTCACTAAAGCCGTAGATGAGGGTAAGGTGGTTCACACAGCCTATCTAGATCTCGCCAAGGCTTTTGACACCATCCCCCACTCTGGAATTATGGATAAACTCACTAAACTAGGTATAAATCCCTATGTCACAAGATGGGTTGCCAACTGGCTCACTGACAGAGCCCACACTGTGAAAGTAGCAGATTCCAAATCCAGCTTTAGACCAGTGACAAGTGGAGTACCACAGGGTTCAGTCATGGGTCCTCTCCTGTTTGGTATCTACTTCTCTGAAGTACAGACCAACAAAGAAGGTCTTTGGCTAATGAAGTTCGCAGATGACTGCAAACTAGGAGCCATAATCAAAACTCCAAAAGATGTGGACACCCTACAAAAGGGCCTTGCTGAGACAGATGCCTGGTGTCAAAGCCATGGCCTCAAGCTCAATGCCAAAAAGTGCATTGTCATTCCTTTTGGTAAAAACTCAGTACCCATGAACTACCACATAGGTGGCAGTCTACTTAACACCGAAAGTGTGATAAGAAACCTTGGGACACTGGTGGACAGTAGTCTCTCCTTTGATAATCACATCGCCAGAGTAGTCAGGAAATCCTTCTATGTGGCACACCTCATCACAAAAGGTTTCTCATCCAGGAAAAAAGAGGTCATTGTTCCCCTCTACTCATCACTCATTAGACCCATTATAGAGTACAATGCCCCTTTTGGTATGTACCTCACAAGACATCTACAACAACTGGAAAGGCCACAGAAACACCTCACAAAGAGGATTACTGGCCTCAAAGAGATGCCCTATGCAGACCATCTAAAAAAACTGCAGCTTTACTCTGTTGCATATCGCCTACTCAGAGGCGATCTCTGCCTAACACACAAAGCTATGTCAAATCCAGAGCTTTTAGACATGCTCCACTTAATGAAATCCCAATCCATACAAGCTACATGCTCTAGGGACCTAAACCTCGTCACCACAATTAACAGAACATGCTGGAGGGATAGATTCCTGCCCCAGAGACTTCCCATACTCTGGAACAAACTACCTATCTATATTAAACAAAGCTCCTCATTAGCACTCTTCAAGAAAAATCTTGATGATTGGATGGGAGACAGGAAATTCACCCCGGGGATAACTTCTGTGGCTTTGCTCAACAGTGACACAGGAAAATAATTTTCTTGGGTGGCGAAAGCCAGGGTACCTTTGGCTAGGCTTATATAGGCCCTAGGGCCAATAGCCGAGTACCTACCTATGAACCTATGAACCTATGAACATATACATGTCCTCTATCATGAATCATGCCAATAGATTTAATTCCCTTATAATCCCAAGAAAGACAAACATTGTCACAACCAGAAAACCTGAGACATATCTCACAGTCCTTACTAAAATCCAAGTTCTTAATCTAAACGATATCTAAGATAATATCACTACTAGTGGAAGAAAGCACTATCTGAAAATACCCATATGCCTTATTTACATTTAACAAATCATCTATAGGACCTGTATCAATTGGACTTGCAGAAGCAATAAATAATTTACACTCAGACATACAGTGATAGAAACACACAAACGTACACACAATTTAATGATCTGCAGGCCCTACTCAACTTCTCTAATGCAACTACCCAAGCAGACCAAGCCTGATCTTATTACTAAAGCCTGGTATCTACATTTAAAGAAACAGTGGACTCTTTATAATACTGCTGTAAGTATTCCTTGTACCATTTGTTATACAGTTTTGGGTCATTTCTACTCTTTCATTTGGTAAGAACCAGAACTTTATTGCTCATCTAACCTAACCATCTGCTTTGTGTCAGGTCAAGCCAGGCCCATGCATTACTTCACTTTTGAATAGTCAAAAACCATTTATTTCAGTTAAACTCTTGTCTTCCCCATCCTATCTATTAGTTTTGCGAGCATATGCTCTGGACTATTATCATCTTTTCCTATGATCTCTTAGGTTTTGGTACTGACACTGTGATGTTGTTAAATTCATGTTCTGAGTCCTCCCTTATGTCTACCTTGAGGCATTTCCTTTCTCCTTTTTGTATAGCTTTTCTTCAGGATTCTGGTATTCTAAAGGAGTTTTAAATTAGCCTTTTCCCTGCAATAGTCTTATTATGATTTTGAACCAGATTTGTTCTGCATGGCAGATCTGCCACACTTTGGTTTTCTGATAAATCACTGAGGATTACAGTCAGTCAATAATTCCAGACATTAGAGTTTCACACTTCTTATTGCTCAGAAAATGCACGTTATTGTAAAACCTGTTGTTTTATTTAATTAATTAATAAATGAATGAGTCTGCTCTAATTTTCTTAAAAAGCAAATTAAAATATATTGTTTTGGCAATTATTTCTGTGATAGGTTAGGGGAGGGTGATAATCTGTGTGTGAAAGCAAGAAGGCATTAAATGACTATTGATTTAAATTGCTGCAAGTGGGAGACATACATATGTGCATAAAAGCAAAAGCAGGAATCCATTAATCTGTGACTCATGCCCATCAACCTTCCTTAATTTGCCAGAATGTCTCTGTTTTTTGCTTCATGTTTTTGATCTTTGCCTCATAAAATATGTGATTATCTGTCATCATAGTCACTAAATAATGACAGTTATTTGTGTTTCAAAATTTGCATCCTTCAGAAAATGTATGAAAATGTAAAATCTGTTTTTCTATTAGATTTCTAGGCATCGTTTAAACTCTGTCCCTGGTTTCTGGGTGTTTCTCCCCATTCTTTTTGGTTTTGGCACTGTATGTTGAGGTAAGAGGTTTTGATGGCTACCCTATGAGTCATCAGGGTTTTATGGACAATTTTTTTTACAGAATATTTGACATTGCTATGAGTTTCACTGCAGTGTGTCGTATTGTGTGAGCTAGCAGTATGCCTTGATCTCTGTCATTTTGTTCACTCCAATGAATGTATCTGGTGGTTGCCCGGGGGAGGGGGGGTCCACATTTCACCACTGCTGTTTGACCATCAGGTTGGACTATACAATTTAGGGGTATAGGGGCAAAGGGGTGCTTGCCCCCTGAAAAAAAGACTTTTTCAGCTTACCATTGTCAAAAGTTAATTTTTTGGTAAAAGGTGAGCTGAAAAGGAATTCTGTAAGTAAACCAGCTGGGGTAGATATGTTCACCTTCATCACAAGCGGATATCAGTGGCACAGAATATGCATCTATCTTTTAGGTTAAGGCAGGATATGTGTGATAACACAACACATTTACACTAGCAGCATTGAATGATCACTGACTGATAGCATATTAGGGGAGGGGCAATGCAGATGTTTATGAGTAGAAAGTTAAATTCATGCATATTGTGTTTCACTTTCTTCAAAATAAGACAAGTAAAGCATATGCAGAAAGTGAGTGTCTGTTTTTTGGGGTAAGGCAGGTAGGCTTTGTATGGGAGTAACTTGCCATCAAGCTGATTTCATAGGGACAAATAGAGAGAGAGAGTATTTGTTTGTGTGTGTGTGTGTGTATATGTGTGTGTGTGTGTGTGTGTGTGTGTGTGTGTGTGTGTGTGTGTGTGTGTGTGTGTGTGTATGTGTGTGTATGTGTGTGGGTGGGGGGGTGTATGTGTATGTTCAGGCCTCAGAAACACTCTTTTACATTCAAATTCATGAAGTCTGTCTCAGCTTTTATGTTCGCTAAGAGCCAAGCCACATCCTTGGCTTGTCTTTTGCTTGGCTCATTTTCAAAAATCCCAGACTTGCATATCTCTACTGATTTGTAAAGCTGTAAAACTGCATTTGTTCAGGTTATGCTATCTTAGTATGCAAGTCCCTTCTTTCTTCTGGTTCCCCTCTTACTGTCGTCTCTGCCACAGATGGCTGCGATATTTTAGTGTGTCAGTTTATCCCATTTATCAGTTCTCCTCTTGCTGGTGTCTTGGTATAGATATACATTCATATATCTCTGTAAGTGGTATATATTCTTTGTCTCTCTAGCTGTGTCCACAGCCATGTTTTTATACCTATAGGAGTTTCTAGCAGTGTGCCTTGATGTCTGCCCATTTTGTTCACTTCAGTGAATGTATCTGGTGGTTGCTTGCACCCAACATTTTCAAAGATAGGCAAAGGCACATTTCCAAGACTTATTCCCCTCCCACACTGATATGGTGGTCTGCCCAAAGAACTGTCTTCTTCTCCTTGACTCCGCAAGTCCTTAATATGAAACAGAATATAAAGGATTAGTCCAAGAACCATCTATCTACTTAACTGAATAAACGTCTTAAAATTTCTGCAAGGCATCTTTATTCCTCCCATAGGGAAGACATCAGATAGAGATAGTCTCCTAGATCTGCTAGCTAGAGTGATTTTATCTAGATTAATCCTTTATACTCTGTCATTAATCCTGTCACTCTTTGGACCACAGTTGAGATACCAGACCTGACTCAAGCTTTCTAGATTACCTTTGTGTTGCCAATGGGGAAAATATTTCCCTATTGTCATGTAATGTGCTAGATTTGGGGTCAAGATCCAATGGATGGGGTTATGCTGGGGCAAAGCCAAGATGGCTAACTGATAGCAGTAGTTTCTCAGAGCTCCATGAAACTAAAATAAAAAAAACAGGAAATAACTTATTATATTTTAGCAAAAATACTTAGAATTGATAGATGAAAGTATAAACAATATTATTAGTAACTTTGGTGAACCTAGGAAAGTTTTTCCCTGTTAAATTATAAAGGAGAATATTTCACTTGTGGAGACGAGCACTTCGAAGACTTCTCATTCTGATATGGCTTTAAAAAAAGAAATGCAACTTGTGACATCTGCTTTACAAGAACTCTCACTAAAAATGGATGATTCTAAAGAGAATTTACAAAATCTCAAGGAAAACTGTCAGAAACAAACAGATTCTCTCAAGGAACTTATACAGCAGTTTCAATCCATAATAACAACCTTAGAAATATCCCTGAATGATCTTGATGGAAGACTGAAAGAAGAAGAAATCCAGAAAGATTTCCTCCTCAAACAAAAGACTTGGCTTCTCATTAAAGTTGATGACCTGGAAAACTGGGTGAGAAGGTCAAATATAAGGACTTTTGGCATCCCTGAGAGAGCTGATTGAGAAGATATAATTTATTTCCTGAACACCTGGATTCTAGAGATCTTAGACTTAAAGGAGGGTCTGTCCTTTGGTATTGAAAGGGTTCATAGAGCTTTAGGAAAAGCAGTGTCAACATCCTCTTCTACTCCTCCCAGATCAATAGTCATAAAGTTTCTATCTTATTTGGACAAAGAGTTAGTCCTAAAATCTGCCTGGAGGAAAAGTCCATTAAAATATAATCAAACCCCAGTTAGGTTTGACAACGATTATTCTACTTGAGTTCTGGAATAGAGGAAAAAAGCTTGGCCATTAATAAAATTGTTAAAGCAGAATAACATTAAAACCCAGCTTGTCTTTCCTGCCAGAATAAAAATTCTATATCAAAATGAAATGAGATCCTTCAACACCTTGGAAAAAGCCACTGCCTTCATTAAAAAAACAACAACATTATTTCCTTACCTGAAGACATGGAATGGGCATCTACATCATTGAAGAGGATTACTGATAAATCTTGAACTGGTGTTTTTTTTAATAGTATAATATTATTAGTTTTATTTGAGTGATATAACTAAACAGTAAACTGTCTCTGTGTTTATGACCTTAAGATGACATGCTTTAGTTCAAATAATACATAGTCTTTTTGCTATGCTAAATGCTTTTCCAAGTTGTTACATAGGTATAGTCACTGCTCAGTTCAATTCACCTAAATTGTTTCGGATACATTAGATAACATGTCATATCTATGATTTAGCATTTATCAACAAGTTTCTTCATTGCTTACAATTTATGACTATTTAGAGAGTAAATCTTGGTATCTGTGTGAACTAGAAGCCGTGTGCCAGCTTTTGAGATAAATCGGGTCTCTCTAGCATTTATATGCTTGTATGTTTTATGGCACAAGGTTTTTTAAATGGTTGCTGGTTATGTTTTCTGTAGAGTTTAGTGTTATAATTACTGTTTGTCTCCCATTTGCAATGGACTTGCTTTATCCAATATGAACTCAGCAGAGACACTGTGTTTCCTGTATTTCTACAAGTATGTATCTCTCGTATGTTTGCATAGCAGCAGCGGTTTATTGTTAACTATCCGTAGTTGTGTGAGTGTCTCTAAGATATGGATTGTTTGTGTTTGATTTACCTGGTGAGAGCTAATAACACGGAAAATTAATTTTGTGATTTAAATAGAGAGTTATAATATGAATTTAGTGGTCTGTACTGCCTAATAAAATGGATGCTTCAGCTCAGTTGTGAAAGCCTTTGTGCAATGGAATAGGTATTTTTTTTAGAATTCTGTTGAAAAGACCATGATTGGATGATTTGATTTTGCCAGTTATATAGGGTTCAGTTATGGGAGAGGATGTATGACACTGATTGTTTGTGCATGTTGTATGGATTGTGGAGTCTGGAGGCGGTTTGTTGAGTGTTGGATGTTAATTTAGTGATTGGAACTATCGGAGGGTCAAACCATACATTTGTTACTGTAAATAAGCAGACTTTGTGATTCGGTTAGAGTGGGGTCAGGAAACTGTACTGTGTAGCGTGCTGAGTGGGAAAATGTCAATATGTAATTTAAGAAATGAAATTGTTTTACTTAGCTCATGACATTCTGCATTATCTACAATTAGATCAGATTACATTACATTTAGTGTGTACATGCAAGTCTAATTGTGGATGTCAAGACTCTGATCGGTCAGTACAGCATAGTGGGCTTCTCTCATATGAACTACGAGCTACACTGTCTGCAAACATATTCACTGTTCCTTTTTATAGTAGTGATTATATTTTTGTGATCAAATATATACAGAAATGTTATTTCTTCTGCAAACAGTTAATTATGGGCTCTATTTCTATTGAATGTACAAGATTATTTATAAATAGCTCTTTACGAATAATTTTCCTGTGCAGTTAACAAGTGTTTAGTATAGGCTTATACATATGCAGAAAATGCTTATGGTTAATGACAATAACTGTAAGGATACTGGAATATTATACTAAGCCCTGGGCAATATATGTGTGAATAATTTGGATTGAATTATAATTATAATGTATTTAATATGATGAAGTTTATACTGTATCCTAGATATTATTTTATGTTTCAGATGTCATGTTCTCACTGGTTATAAAGTTATGGTCTTTAGTATATTAGTTCTTTGTGAATGGAAAAGAGCTCAGTAGTGTTTACAACTTGTGATAACACAACAAAGAAGTTATGAGTTTCAGTATTACCCTATTATCATAGTAGATAAATACACCTAACTATCTTAATACTGCCTTTCAGTCATTCACTTTTAAGACCTGTTATCCATATTAAGTTTTATATAATTAATGATATCTACTATTTTTGTCATATCAACAGATATTCTATAAGTTTAGGAACTAAATAAAGACAAGTACGTTCTATGGAATATTTCCAATAGGCTATGTTAACATCACTTATGAATGATACACACTCAACTATGTACTAACACCTAATTCTTGTGATGTTTTCTAGTGGAAGATTGTCATGATAAAAATTTATAAATAGGGCAAGTAAATATAAATACTAAATGATTCCCTGATTTTGTTCTGTCATTCGGGAGTTTTTATTAAAACCAATTCAGATGACATACTTAGGTATATTGGGTAATCATAACACTTAGCAAGATCTGGATTATATTGAATTCAGTTTTAATAGATAAGATAGATTTACTCAGATTGTCAATAAAATTGATGTTTCTCTAAAGTATTAAGCACTAAAAATCAGATTATATATATTCTAATATGTCTCTTGTTTCCTTAGCGAATAATTACTGTAAAATGTTAATGTTTTAACTATAGTGTATGTAACTATTATTTCTAAACTCTAAGTGGAATCTATATCTGATTAGTTGTTTTATTATTACTATAATTCTCTTAATTTATAATATATTCTCCATGTCTTACTTTGATTTCATGGGCTCGAACTAACAAAAGTTGATGGTTGGGATAGGTAGTCTAGCAGATTTAGTTTTGTTTGCTAGACTAAGAATGTATCTCATTCCATGTATAAGGTGTATTAAAGTTTATATAAGAGTTAAATATGCTATTTTTTTTGTTATTTAATTGTTTCTCTAGTTTTGAAAAGCCTCACTGATTTTTTTTTTTACTTTTACCTTTCATGGGAAAAGTTATTTGGATTGAGATAAATAGAAATGTAACAATTGATATTCTGTTGTCTATTCAGGAAGAGAATTATGAATACAGGATTCTAATAATGCAAGTACCTTTGTTATTTATCTTTAAAGAACTCTGATATGGATTTAACTTTGATATCCTTAAATACTAATGGCTTAAACAACCCATATAAGAGAGCTAACATATTAAAGTATCTTAAACTAAACAAGGCTCAAGTGCTTTTTCTCCAAGGAATACACAATAATAGCTCAATCTTCTTATAAAGACAAGACCAGAGGAGTAAAAATTCTATGGAAAAAGACTTTTTTAAATCCCCAAATTATTTATAAACATGTAGATAATGATGGGACTCATGGCCTTAGTTATACTTAAGTTTAATAATAGAATTTGGACTCTGGTTAATTTATACTGATTCCTGGGTATGGGGGTTGGACTAGCTAAGAAACAGACTTTATTGCATCCACTTCTAAAGGTAATAGTATACTAGGAGGTGATTTCAATTGTATCACAGATACTACAGAAACTACAAATATGAAATCTCCTAGGCTATCGTCCTCAGCCAAACAGTTAAAAAAATGGACAGAATTTTTTAAATTAAAAGACACTTATAATTCTTTGGGACCTAATTATTTACTCTTCTGACACCAGGACTATAGGCATGACACCCAAACTAGAATAGATAAAATGTATGTCTCTCAAGATCTTTATTCTAAAATTTCGAATTTTTCAATACAACCTTGTCCCTTTTCAGATCATAACTCCATTTTATTAATAATTCACTTGGAATTCAGTCTATTAGTTATCACCTCAAGAAGTCCTTCATATATTGCAAAAATTAAAGATTTTAAATCCTGGATAACTTCCAAACTCCAGTTCTTCCTAGAGATTAATTACAAACCCAAAACACACATAATTATGGTTTGTGATTCTCTTAAGGCCTAATTATATGGTAAAACTATTAGCTGGTACAAAAAGAAAATTAAAGAATGGGACTCAGAGCTACAGCAAGTCCAACATCAAATCTTATCTCTTAAATCTAATAAGAACTTATTTGCTACAGACAATAAGAAGAAAATAGAAGAAGCAAATAAGAAATACAATGAAATATTATCTCATAAAACTAATTTAGCTATGGAAAGACTGAAATTAAATTCTTATGCTACTTCTACTAAGCATCGTCATAACCTATCTATGAAAGTTAAGATGCAATCAAAAATTAATAATATTGAAAGCATCTTTCATGAAGGAAAGAAAAAAGTCTCAGACATAGGTAACATTCTGGAGGCTTTTAATTATCATCATGCAGAACATCATAAAGATAAAACAAGTACAAATTAATTTAAGAAATTAGAAAGTATAGTTTTCAACATAAGAATTCCTGAGGAAATAAAGCTAGATTTACAAAAAACTATTTCTCAGAAGGAAATTATAGATGGGATTAAAGGAAGTAAGTCTAATAAAGCACCTAGAATAGATGGCTTAATTATCAAAATTTATAGATTGTTCCCCAATTCTATAAACTCGCTCCTACATAAAACCTTTCTTGAAGTTCAAACATTAGCAAAAATTCCTCCTTCTTGAATATATTCTCTAATTTCCCCTATATTAAAAGAGAATAAAGACCCTAATCATTGTAACTCATATATACCAATTTCATTGTTAAATAATGATTATAAACTACTTATGTCAATTATGGTCAAAAGATTGAAAATACCCATATCTAAAATAATTAATGAAGACCAAACTAGTTTCATACATAACAGGCATACAGAGGATAATATTAAAAGAGAATCAACACTAATATATTTTGTCAACAGAGGAAACCATGAAGCTTTGATAATAGGCCTAGATGTTCAAAAGGCCTTTGACTCCTTAAATTGGGATTATTTAAAGTCTTACAGTTATTTGATTTTCCCCCTATTTTATAACACTTATAAAGAAAACCTATGAAAATAATCTAGCCTGTGTCAAAATAGGTCCCTTTACTTCCAAAGTAATCCAAATCACTAGAGGTACTAGACAAGGATGCCCTATGTCCCCTATCATTTTTGCTCTGGCCATAGAAATACTTGCCATCTTAATACGTAACAACGCAAAGATAAGAGGTATAAATATATATGATCAATATAGCTCCAAAATAATGATATTTTCTGATGATGTCTTACTTACTTTACCCAACTCTAAGGAAGTGTTAGGTGAAGTGGATATAGTAATACCAAATTTTCAAAAAATCTCAGGACTCTCCTTCAACAAATAAACATCAAATATTTATTAGTAAATAAAAAAAAGATATACAGGTACCAGTTAATCATAATATTTTAAACCATGTTTTAGCTTTAAACTATTTAGGATAGTCCTAGGTAAGAATATAGGGGAAACTTTACAGTTTAACTGTGCCAAAACTATAGACTTAATCAAGACATTGATAAACAAATGGAATAATATGTTTGTAACATAATCATAACATGATAGGTTACAACTAATAAAAATGGTTTTGTTACCTAAACTATTATATATAGCACAGGCTCTTATACTTCCACCAGAAAAAAAAAATAAAGAAATTACTTCAATTCTGATGAAATTCCTGTGGTACCCTAAAATAAACAGAATGGCATATACTCATCATATAAAAAAATGGGAACAAGGGGGGTTAAAATTCCCAGAGCTTGATACTTATATAAAGGCATCTATAATTAAAATAGTGATAAACTGGATAAATCTTAGATATTCTTCCAATTGGAAACAGTTACATTCCATAATATTAATGAATGAAAATTATTCATCAAAAATGCTTTAGTAACTGATAGAGATAAGATATAGCACTATTTAAGTATAAACTTACAGTATAATACAGCAAAATTAACTAAATCAACACTAATAAATCATATTTTCAATGTTTTTAGGAAATACATTAACACAAACTTAGATATAAAACTGTGGTATAGATTTGTAATACCATTTACTATTTCAAGAGATTTCCCTGATAAAACACAGAGGGATTTTTGGATCATGGGAGAATAGGAACTTATTTTGTTGGTTGCAATGTATAGAAAACCAACAATCTTTAAACACACAACATATATTGTCAACCTATGGCCTATCTCCTAATGACTGGTTAGTTCTTTAGAGTGTCACAGCATAAACTAAGGATCTATGTAGAACAGTATACAGCTCATCCTTCAAAACCGTACCGAAAATTATAATCTGAATTTTTGAAATCTTATATAATAAAGCCAATATTAAGACTGAATTATCATATCTATATAACACTTTAATTTTTTATAAGACAGCTCCTAAAGATTTTTACTGGCAATATCTAACTAAAGGGTTTCAAGTATCCTTATCAATGAAAGACAAAACAAGCATATTACTTTCAGTCTAACTTCCTATTCACAATTCTGGAGGATTTTTCATTGGACATTTCTACACAGATCCTTTCTGACACCTGAGAAACTTTCAAAAATAAACTCTTCAAACAAAAATTTATGTTGGAGATGTCACCTGTCTACTAATGCTGACTGGTCTCATGTTTTATATGACTGTACTAATATTAAACCATATTGGAACGAGGTTAACAATTTTTTTCAAGCAATTTATACAGATATATTTGTTTTGACAAAGCCTTTAATTTTATTAAATGTAATTAATAGTAATCATATGAAGAAAGATGGCCTGTATTTGTTGTGGACCATGTTATCAATAGCAAGAAAATGTATAACCAGAAGATGGAACTCTACTGGAGCACCCACAATGGAGGAATCCCTATCTTCACTGAAGAAATGCATATTAATGGAGAAAAGAACTAAAGAGCTAAGAACTTTTCCTAAGCCATTGGTTAATAGTCCGTGGAGGAAAGATTTTAACTAGATTGATACCTTACAGATGGAATCAAACTATTCCTAACAACCATAGTTAACATATTAAGTTATTATTTATTGACATATTTATTATTTTATTTATTTATTTATTGACATTTGTTAACCGGGTTAGTCCAACTGGGATTTTGTCCCATTCTCAGTGGAGACCCGAGGAGAAAAGCTCCAGAAAATACAATATATAATTACAGTAAGAAAAAAAGTACTACAAACAATAATAGCAAACAATAGTAAGAAATAAACAACTACATGTGAAGATTATAATTGAAAGAAAAAATAAAATTATTTTTTTATTCTCAGGACAAAATTCTTTGTTACTGTACAATGAGGGAGAGTCAACAATGTCAGTAGGAACAACTGAGAGTGATGTGAGTGTGGGGAGAGGGGGGGCTAAGTAGTGTCATAGCAGGGACAGTTTCTGGAGTTGAATAAATGTGTTTTCAGTTCTTTTTTAAATAGTGGAGTGTGAGAGATAGAGCGTATGTCCAGGGGAAGTTTATTCCAAGCTTGGGCCACAGAGTGTTTGTAGACTTGCTTACTTACTGACCTGTTAGGGTGGTAGATATCGAGCAATTGCTGATTTGAGGTGTGGAGAGATCAAGAAGGGGTATAGATAGAGACTAGGAGAGATAAAGATGGACAGCAGGAGGGTTTAAAGAGCATAGAGTGCAGCATGTGAAATTGGTAGAGATGTAGTAGTTGTGGGAGCTCCAGCCATTGTAGAGACTTTAAGGCAATACAGTGGTGTGTGTTGTTTGGGGAGTTAGTGATGAATCTGGCTATTTTGTGGTAGGTTTGTTGGAGTTTGTTCAGGGTAGTTGTTTGAATATTTGTGAGAACTGAGGCAGCATAGAGGAGAGAGGGGAGGAGAAGTGCTTGTCCAAGGGTGAGTCTAGCCTCAGGACTGAGGTATTTTCTGTTCCGGTATAGGAGACCTAGTTCTGATGGGTTTTCTTTATGCATTGCTGTATGTGTTGATTGAATTTTAGTTCATCGTCAATGATGACCCCTAAGAGTTTAGTGTAGGTGTCAGGTTGGATGGCTGTATTGTTACAAGACTTAATGACAAAGGATGATCTATGATGAGCAAGAGAATGGGGCAGGAAAAGTAAGAGTTTGTTTTTTTTTTGGGCTTGAGGATTAGTAAGTTTTTTGAAAGCCATTGTTCGGTGGAAAGTAGAGCTTTTTGGGTTAGAGTGTGTAGGTCAGAGATGTTGTCGACTGTAGAAATAATAGTGGAGTCATCAGCGTATTGTATGAGAGATGACTGATTGCAAGAGGTGAAGAGGTCATTGGTAAAGATGTTAAATAAAAGGGGACCTAAGATGGAACCTTGTGAAACACCAGTAGAGATAGGCAGGAAAGGAGAAGAGGAGGAGAGCTATTTGACCTATTGTTTGCATCCAGATAGATAGCTAGCAGATCAGATGAGGGTGGAGAAGGATAGGTGATCTTTGCAAGTTTAAATAAAAGTAAAGGATGGAGTACTGTATCAAAAGCTTTGAAGAGGTCTAAAAAGAGACAGGAGGTGTTTATTATTGTCCAGGGGTTCTGCAATGGTGTGAGTGAAGGAGAGTAGAGCAGTAGTTGTGCTGTGATAGGGGTGGAAGCCATGTTGGGTAGGGGTGAGTAAGTTGTGCTTGAGAAGGTGATTAAGAAGCTGTGTATGGATACATTTTTCTAATATCTTAGATAGGGGGGATAGAATGGCAATAGGCCGATAGTTGGAAGGGTCAGTGGAGTTGCCTCCTTTATGGAGAGGGGTAGTGTAGAAAGATTTCCAAAGAGTAGGAACAGTAGATTCTAGCATATGTCTGTTTATTAATATAGTCACTGGGTAGGCAATAGTGTCAGCTGCAAGTTTGAGAAAGGTAGGAGGTAATTTGTCAGTAGAGGGTTTGAGTTTGAGCAGTAGAGATTTGATGTAAGAAGTGGGAAATGGCTGGAAGGAGAAATAAGTGGTATTGGGGGTGGGTGTTGGGTCTGGTAAGGAGTAGGAGTTAGGTTGAGAGGGTAGGATATTTTGGATGGAGGAAATGAAGTGGGAATTAAGTAGGGTAGCTGTTTCCTCAGGAGTCGTGTTTGGGTAGGGGTATGGGTTAGAGGGAGAACCTGGGTAAAGGATGCTATTAAGTGTTGACCAGAATTTCCAGGGGTTAGATCTATGTTTATGCTGGCCTGAGCTATAAAATGATTTTTTTGTCTATAATTGTTATTATCTAAATCCTTCTTGTCAGGCTGAATGTAAATATTGTAAATAGTTATGAATGTATTAAATTATTGTGTTATTTCATCAAAATAAAAATTATTTGAGCAAAAAAAAAAGATCCATTGGATGGGCTACTTCTCCAAACTCAGATTGTACTTACATCTGAGCAATAAGATACATTTTCTTATTACCATAAATTCATACCACTTATACTGCTTTTTTTAGTAATAGTCTTCTTTTTACATCCATACTGATCATCTAAAAGTGTGACCACATGCTGTCTGAGTTTTGTATTCCTTCCAGCTTCCTGACATTAATGCAGACATTCTACTTAGTTTTGCAGTAAGGTGGGAACAGAATATACTTTCAACCATTCAAGCAGATTATTTATCACATTCCATAATGGCATAACATCACCAGCAGCATACTTTTAGATTTAACAGTTTTTACAGGTATAACAGAGCTACTATCATTAGTACAAAATCTAGCCATAGAACATTTGTTTTCCAGATTTAAAACATGGTATGTCTACAAATTTTAGTTTTAGTTTGTTACCAATATTTGACACAGGTTTTACTATTGCTCAATACATAGTCTCATTGCACAGCAGTCTTTCTAACAGATCAAGAAAACTTTCAAATTCATCAGGGTGAATTTAATACATCCACTTTCTTAAGACAGTAAATAGGAATACTGATGGGAATTAAGAGGGTAGTGAAAGAAAGTTAGTTGGAATGGGGATGGAAGGGTTAAATGGGAAAGTAGGAGGATTGGGAGGAAATGAGGTAAGTGTAAGGAGGGGCTTAATGGGTTTTATGTGAGTGTCACTAGGTGAGGAATCACATTTTGGAGTGAACTTGCAATACTGCAAGTTTATGCCAGAGGCAACCTATAGATAATCAATTGGACAGGTAGGCCTTGGATAGTATGAGTACATGGGAGGGAGGTGTAATGGTTGTCTATATTAATTGTTTTTCTTTCTTCTTCTGTTTGCCGACTAATTTTAAGGATTGAGTTATAGTAAAGCCTAGTGGCGTTGTGAGAGAGTGTAGCCTTATTAGGATCGTTTAGGTTCCCCTTATCTTTCTCTATTTGGTAGTGAGAGGAATGGCTTTTATGGGTTTGACTGTCCCAGTGGTGGACTGGGTAGTGGTTTGTTGGTTGACTAGATGTAATGTGTTTAGGGGAAGGTGGTCGGCGTGTTTCTTAATAAGCTATGCATTGGTGGTGCAGTCACTTCATCAACAGCTCTTGATTGGAACCGTTTTTTTTTTTTTTGCTTGTTTTTTCTTCTTCTGCTATTAGGCTCTGCTGTCTGGTAGTGTGGTCAGGGTGTTGCTCCCCTTTTGTTTGGGGGTCACGTTCTCAGGGCAGCATCAGCTTTGGTAATGGTGGTTTTGTATGGGGCTTTCAGCAGACTAGGAGGTGGAGAGTGCCTTGAATATCTTTTTGCTGGCTTTAACATCCTGAGGTAGCAGTGAAGTCCATGCAGGCTGGGTGGGGCTTGGATTCGTTGCTGAGTGAAGTGAGTTTTAACTTCTTATAATCAGTAACAACAGTGTGATGCTCCTTACTTATAGTCCTAAAGTCATGTAATAAACTGTTTTGTTTGTATATCCATTCATTGAATGACATACATTTTCAAGAGTATTATTTGTTAATGGCAAATGTCTTTCTTTAATATTTACAGTCAGAAAAGTAGTTGCAAACAAGTAGAGTCTACTGTGGGGGAAGTGTTGGGGTTAGTAGCTGTGGTTAAGGTGTCAGTGTTGATATAGAGCTGTCAGTGACCGAAAAAGTTTTCCGGTATTTTAGGAGAGGGATTTGAAAGGACTGTGTGGTATGCGGGCTACAGTTTTGCAGAGGGGCCTCTAACTTGAGTGATTACTTTACTTTCAGTGGGAGAACCTGTTACATTATGGGAGGGGGGAGAGAAGGCCATGTTACACACACGCTATTTAATGTCAAACAGTGTTTTACCAAAAAGTGCTTTATACTAGATGATATCCTGTTGGCTTCAATAAGAAGCTATGGGTAAGTAAAATTCAGTGAGAATTTGCTTGCCTGTAATGCGTATTTTTTTTTCTTCTTTTTTTCACCTGCTTAAATGTGGTATTCATCTCACTGTTTTCTAATAAAACTCTGCTTATTTTACAAACTGATCTGAATAAAACTGTTGAGCTGAGGAGGAAGGGAGAGAAAGGAAGGGGAAAAAATGCGGCACTGACAGTTGGTGGGTGATGGGTGTTTGGGGAAGTGCTCGCCCCATATCTCTCAGCTGTACTGATTTCACAGAATGTCCAGATTTAGTTTAGTAAGAACTGGAGGGAAAAAAGTCAGAATTGTCACAGCCTTGTTGCTAAAGGAAAAAAAAGGTCAACTTTTGAGTAGTTGCTCTTTCACAGTCTCCTGTATGGTGCTAACAGCGAATCTTTGGGGAGGGGGGTTATTGCCACAGACACCATCACAAGAAAGATAGGGTAATTCATGGGTGGGAGGGGATAGCCAAAAGTTGACAACAGAGGCTACTCTGGTCATATTTCCAAGTGAGGGCAGAGAGCACAAG
Organism: Protopterus annectens; assembly: GCF_019279795.1. Taxonomy (NCBI): domain Eukaryota; kingdom Metazoa; phylum Chordata; order Ceratodontiformes; family Protopteridae; genus Protopterus; species Protopterus annectens. The sequence goes on along the minus strand of NC_056736.1, from coordinate 728,563,835 downwards.
GTGAATCAGATGTCCAGTGGGAATATGCCTTTGTGGTCAGTTTGTACGTTCTGGAATTGAAAGGTCTCTGAAAACATTACGAAGAGACACTGACAAGGTAACCCATCGGGACTCCCCTTGCACAGGCATGCCTGTGCACACAGACACATGTGCAAAACTTAAGGAGAAGGGGTGGCGATTGACAATTAGTAAAGACAATGATTGGTTATTAGGCTTCTTGATTCAGCAGCTACATATTAATTCCCATTCTCTTGTTCTGGTAGTGTGTCAGGTTAATAGTGCTAATGTTTTGGAGGTTTTCCTGATTGTTTCTGGATTTGTCCCTGATTGGTGGGGAGTTTGGGTGTGTGTGTGCGCTTGTATGCATGAAATGGAGGAGGCACTTTGTGTTGTAGTTGTCGAAGTGCAGCACCAATATTTTGTCCATGGTTCAGTGCAACTCTTGTTCATATATCTCAGCGCAGAATATTTGGAATGTATGGTTGCACAAGCATGGTGTAATGTTAGCCATTTGGGGGAGGGTAGGAAGTTTACCTCTCTGCAGTCCAGCTTCTTGCTGAGTGCCCGAGTTTTGCATGTTTTGGTTGCTCCTCATAAAGTACATATGGGGGGGGGGACAAAAAAGAAAGAAAGAAAGAAAGAAAGAAAGAAAGAAAGAAAGAAAGAAAGAAAGAAAGAAAGAAAGAAAGAAAGAAAGAGAAAGAAAGAAAGAAAAAGGGAAAATGCAAGCCACCAATAATTCCCTTGTCCCTGCTGGGTCTTGGTCTTCCATTAATCAGCCACATAGTTGCGGACTGCAAGAGTAGGGGGTGCGGAAGTATTAAGATTGGATCTTAAATGTTTGGCATTAGTTTGTTAGTAACCATTTTTAACCAGTTTTGTGTGGAACTTCAAGGAACATGAAGTTTTATGACCCCAAATGAGGACTGTTCCTCAAGATGAGGTACATTTGAGAGGTATGGGTATGTTATGGAGGTATTTTACTCTTTGTTTAAGCATTCCAAGTTTCATTGTGGTGTACATTCTGTTGTTACAGCCACTTTTAGAACAAAGCAGCACATTTGAGAAGCTGCCAAAGTCACACTTTCTAACAGATGAATGTGTAGTTTTGTTTAAACTGTTAATTTGGGTAAGAATGATTGTGTGGGTATATTCTTGTAGTGCTTGCTTACAGAAATGCACCCAAGACTGTTTTAAGAAATAAGTTAACTCGGCCCATATAGTGCTGTATATGTTTTTGTATGGAAAGCAACAGGTGATGCAGGTATTTTGATATTTAAATTATCCCTCATTCACAGTGTTCAAGCTGTAACATACTCCAGTTCATAGCCCAGTTTATGTTCTGCAGTTTAATAGGTGTCACTTAAATGCAGAGGTTCAGTTATTGCTGCTTGTGGCATAAGACCATTTCTGCTGCAGTATGTTCCTTCACTGGCTGTGAAAAGATTTGATGGGGGATACATCGGTGCCAGGTTATTGAGGTTAGGGGAGGTGGGGCAGTGTAATGGCTGTGCAGTTGATGAACAAGGTAGGCCCTTGGCAGTGCCTAATGTCATTAAGAAGTTTTGGTTTATGTGTGTGTAGAGGATTTACAGTTTTCTTTTCTTTTGCAGCTGGGGAAGTGCAGAGTGAGCCTCAGTCAGTGGCCTGAAGGAAGTGGATTTGAAATGTGATGGATTCTGCTGGGGTGATGTTCCTGACACTGGAGTGGTGCACAGTGAGGTCATAGGTAATCCTACATTTTTAGGTGCTCGTTATGGCATTTCAGAGTCAGTGTGGTTTTGGAGTAGCATGGGAACAGGTGAGGATGAGGTACGTCAGGGGCAGGGTGAAGTAGACCTGGGGATTGTTTGTGGAGAGTTTGGGGTTGTCCACAGATGGTGAGAAGTCACAACACTGCGAGGTTGGGTCACATCTGTCAGCATGGTAATTGGGTTTGAGTTTTCCAGTGGCAAGGCTAGGCAGATGGGTTGCTCAGTGCCCTGTGCTACTTTAGGGGTTTAGCACTGTTCTCCACTGGATCTGGCAGCAGCAGGTGGGAATTTAAGACTAGTTGAAGGGATTGACAGAGCATTGCAAGGTATGCGTGTGTGTGTTGGGGATGTGTGAGGAACTGGTTTTCTTGCTTAAGCAGGAGTTTGAAGGTTCAAGCAAAGTATGATTTCTGGGGTTGATAGTGGATGCAGGTCATGGATTGTTTGATTTTGATTTACTAGATGTGAAGGTAATAAGGTAAAATAAAAAATGAGGTGTGAAATCTCTGGACAAAGGTGGATTAAGGATGTCATGGAGCTCATTGAGCTCCTGAATTTTTCATATTTTGGGGGGAATGGTTTTGTCTTGTTAGCTGGCAGGATGGAAGGATGTTTGGAGGAGGGATGTACAGGATGGGAGGATGTTTGGAGGAGGGATGTTACTATTTGGAGTTAGTTTCAGTTTGTCTGGTGTTGAAGGTTTAGTAGGAGAAGTTGTGGAGAAAACAATTACATTTTATTTTTGGCAATAGGATGGTGGTATGATCCCCTGGTGTTCTCAGGCGAGGTGTGTCAGATTGGTTTGGAATGATCAGATGTGGTACAGGATTCTGGGGTAGCTTTTGATAGGAAGATATATGTTAGGGCATTGCAAGATTTTAGTAAATTGTGTTTAGGCTCAGGAACAAGGTAAGGCAGTTCAGTGGGTCAAAGTGGATTTAGCTCCGGTTAGTATAGTTGCACAGGTGACAGGGTTATATGTCTTTACTGAATATGGAATGGTGGGTCATATGTGTGAAGGGTTGAGGTAGGTGTGATAGTGTGAAGACTGACAGACTATGGCTATTGACAAGATAAGTTTTGTTGTAGGGGATGGCGTTGGTAAATGGAGGATCATTGGGTTACAGTCTGGGGGGTATTGGCTTTATGGATGTGCTGCAGTCATTAAGAGGGTGGTTCATTGGTCAACAAATGTTATGTTGGTCATTGGATGTTTTGCTTTTGCTCTATAATAAATAGTTGGTATGGTGGTTGGATTGCTAATTAAATTGATCTGCTTGAAAAGGAAATTTCATTTTGGTCATTATTATATCCTTTGGGTGGTAAAAGGATGTTGCAATTAGGCAGGATAGGGTGCAGTTTGGCTTGGTTTGTTTTGGATGGCGTTGTGTTTTTGTGGTACACTTGCCAAGTGATGACCTGGGAATAATTCCAAAGCTACTATTGGTAGTTGGTAAGTGAGGATATGTTTGATTTACAATTTACAAGGGTATGGGTATTACTTTGGCATTGGAGAAGGATCATCGGTTAAATTTCAGCTGCTTAGGCAACTGGCTGCTTTGGGTATTTGTATGATAGGGCTTTGGGATATTGATGATAGGGATCCAGTTTGATTCTGGGAGGATGGAGTACACCGAATGATGTTTGGCTTCAAACTTTTTAATATACAGTTAGGTTTGTTTTGGAGGGTTTGTTGAAAGCTTTGGAATGAAGAAGGGGGGACAATCTGATCAGGCTGGTTGGTGGAGAAGAGAGACAGTCTTGTCCCTCTTCTGTTACCCCTCTGGTGTTGGATGTTCATTTCAATGAGTTGAAATATGAAAGTGAATGGTTTGATGCTGCCTGATAAGTAAAAGTAAGCAAGTGGAGGTAAGGACTCTGCTTATTTGGTTAGGGTGAGCAAGGTCATGCTGCCCTAGTAAAAGGGGGTTTGGATGTTTAATTCAATAAGTGGAGAATAAAAGTCAGTGATAGGACACTGCTTGATAATTAAAAATAAGCAAGCGGCGGTATGGACGCTGTTTATTTGGTCAGGGTGAGTGAGGTCACACTGCCCTAGTTAACAGTTATATGAATGTTTATGCTGTGATTAATAAATTAAAATATTGGTCAATAAAGTTATGTTTATGGAAGTTTAATAATGATGCCGCGGTGGTACGGTGGTAGCGTTGTTACCTCACAGGAAGAGGTTCTCCCATTCAATTCTTGGCTGGGCTTGGGAGTGACTTCTGTGTGGAGTCTGCATGTCCTCCCCGTGGTTGGGTAGCGTTCGAAAGACATGCGTGTGTATATGGGCGTGCCTTCGTTGAAGGTTGAGCATCGAGCTGGCACCTCAGCGTTTCGTAAAAATCTATTGCCAATCATTAGTGGACCGGAGTTCCGCTGTGGCGACCCCTTACCAGGAAAAGCCAAAAGACAAACAACAACAACAATAAAGGTCGCCAAACACCATTTGCTGTGGTGTGTTTATTGAAGGGGACCAGGACAAAAAAATGTTAGAATTTTAAAAGATTTATTTTTTCATATTTTCCATGGAACAGACCAAAAAATATGAGGGGGAGATACAGAAAACCTTATGGATATTAAAGAAATATGAATGGCAAGTTAGATTAGATGCAATTAATGGTTTTGGTTGAAATGACCATATTAATTTTAAATGTGTTCTAAAAACAGAAAATTAAAAAGTAATTACATTGTTTCATGTTCAGTAAACATTTAGAATGGATAAGACATATTATCTATACATTTACATATTGTCTTACATACATAGATATTTATTGGATATATGTTTGGAAGAGGAGAAGCATATGCAAATATATATATATATATATATATATATATATATATATATATATATATAATTATTTATTGACATTTGATTACTGGGAAAGTAGAAGCCCATTTTCAGTGGAGTCCCGGGTAGAAAAGCTCCAAATTATTACAGGACATTTTAAGAACTATAATTTTATAATCTTCAAAAAATAAAACAAAAACATCCGCACTTGTCATCACTGTTTAGTATTTAATTACTTGTAAGAAGGTGCTTTACAACATGTGGTGAAGTCAATTTCAGTTGATGAAAGTGCTTACACTGGAAGTTTGTGTAATGTGGTGTTACATTTATTACATTTTTCTATGTAAGTCAGTGCAGATGTGGTAAGTACCTTTTCAGTTTATAAATGAAAATAAGACAGGTTATTCCAATCAAAACAACGTTTTGTGTCATTCTAAATGTAGAACAAGCATCTTCCACTCTCTTGCATTTCTGGAAAGCAGTATCTATTTGTATCTCTCTCTCTCTCTCTCTTCCTTTCACTTGTTCTCACTCTCTGGATACTTTAGACGTATACAATTTCTTGCTTCTTTTCCAAGGTTTTCCATGACTGTAGTTGATTCTGTCTCCCTCTCCCAGGGCCATTACTCTAGACACTAAGCCCCTTTCCACATAGGTGGAAATGCTCTCTGAATGAAACTTTCTCAGTCTTCTTTTTATATTACATATAATAATTCAATAACCAAGCCTGCTATTACTACAGCCAGGTATCTTTTCATTCTTAAAGCAAACGGAACAGTTAATAACAATACTTGCAACATTTAAAGAACAATCTATCTACTTACAATTGATTTGTTATACCATTGCTATAAACATTACTTATATTATTTGTACTTTTGCATTTGAGGAAAATCTCCGGGCTATGTTACTATTTATCTGTCTACACACACACACACACACATATATATATATATATATATATATATATATATATATATATATATATATATATATATATATATATATATATATACATATATGTCAAAATGAGAATGTGATATACTGATATACCTATTGTGGCATTCATGTTATATTGGCAACCCTGATTTCAAGTGAAATATATATATATATATATATATATATATATATATATATATATATATATATATTATATTATTTCCTGTGTAGTATATTGCCTCCATCTAATGTTTCAAACCTGGTGTTTTATATCCACAATATAAGTTACTTAAGAATTTAATAATGCCCCACCCCCACAGATACAAAAAGATAAAAACCCTAATGTAGAGATATTATCTAGTGTGCACAGTACAAATTTCTAGTACAAATTTCTAATTGTGATCAAATGAATTAATTAATTCATAAACAGTAGAAAAAAAGTAATGTATTTCGGCTCATTACTATCAGACACATACACTACAAACCCCAACAATCCTTTACTTGGATGTGTGCACACATCTAACATTTTCACACACATGCATGCACCCTCCCATACGCACACGGACAAGTGCAGACTTGCATACCTGCTTGAAACTGCTGATGCTGCAGTTGTATTATTTTTTTTTCTGTTCACTTTATGTGGCTGTAAGAAACAGAACTGGAGAGGAAAGATGCAAGCTGAAGAAGTTAAAACGTAGTTTGCATTCTGCTTGGAAAATTAACTCAGTCATTTGTTCGCTATATCTACATATGAGAGAAGCATATATATATATATATATATATATATATATATATATATACATATATATATATATATATATATATATATATATATATATATATATATATATATATATATATATCAACAGTCAAAATGCAGATGGTTCTAGCAAACGGTTCCTCCAGCAACAAATTCAAGTTAAAAAGCAAGTAAAGGAGGCTCCAGACCACTGCTGTACAGCACATAAAACAGTTTAATAAAATGACAGTCAGGTACCAGGTGAGCGCTTTCGTGGCCCAAGCCACTTCATCAGACAATACAAGAATACTGCTCTACAGGATTTATACTCAGTGCTGCAATCAATTATAGAATTAATTATGCAAATCATTTTCCTTTGAACAGATTTAAAACCACACAGTAATAAATAAAAACCATGACATGAAAAGCAAATCAGTTAAATTTCATTATAAATTATTTACAATCAATAGTTTAGCAATGTAGAGGGCCACATTAAATAATACTTAAAATATTAACCTACACAGAATACTTCCAAGTTGCTATACTAAAGTTAAGTATAAGTCCAAAGTCAACATTATGCAACATAATTACTTCTGTAGTTCCATATTCATCAATATTGGTTTGATAATAATTTTGTCATTCAGGCCTTTTCCCATATTAGCCCGTAGCCTTATGATCCATTCCGATTCCTTGTTTTCTACTTTAATTTTCATGTTCAGTAGGATATGTGGATGTATCTATTTGTGTTTGTATATATATATATATATATATATATATATATATATATATATATATATATATATATGTATATATATATATATATATATATATATATATATATATATATATATATATATATGAGAATATGTATTCAAGACAGTTATTTTTACTTGTGCAATTTTTATATGTTTTATATATGTATTTGAGATTGTTAGTTATTATCACTTATTTATTTTTATATGTTTTATGAATATGAATTTATATGGAGTGTATGTGTATGTCAACATCATGGGTATATTTTTTATGGGGCATGTAGGGATGTTTTTATAGGGTAGTGTGTAGGTATGAAAGGACTTGTTTGCTTTTTATGTCATGTTTTTTATTTATTACTGTGTGGCTTTAAATCTGTTCAAAGGAGGATGATTTGCATAATTAATTGTATAATTGATTGCAGCACTGAGTATAAATCCTGTAGAGCAGTGTTCTTGTATTCTCTGATGAAGTGGCTTGGACCACAAAAGTGCTCATCTGATACCTGACCGTTATTTTATTAAACTGTTTTATATGCTGTACAGCCGTGGTCTGGAGCCTCCTTTACTTGCTTTTTAACACACACACACACACACATATATATATATATATATATATATATCCAAGTGTGCATGTGTATGTATGTGGAAGAGTCCGCATATATATGCTTCTCTCATATGCAGACAGTAAAAGCATATATATATATATATATATATATATGTATATATATATATATATATATATATATATATATATATATATATATATATATATATATATAGGTTCCTTTCAGAAGCTCAAAATACTGAAATCTCGAATTTCAGTATTTCGAGCCCAAGAAGCTGAATCCACAGAACAGCGAAAGTTCAGAAGCGAGAAATTCAAAACCTCGAATACCAGAGGTTTTGAATTTCATGCTTCTAAACTTCTGCTGCAGGCATGTCTTCAGGTAAGTATGTGTGTGTGTTAAGGGGTTTGGATGGGGGCTGTGGTTTGTGTCAGTGTGTTTTGTTGCTGTGATGTGTGTGTGAGAGGAGAATGTAGCTTGTGTGGTGGTGTTTGTGTGTCTTTGTATGTAGTGTGACCTCGGAGTGAGAATATTTAAGCAGGGGGTGTGGGGGGGTGCAGGGGGGCTTTCCCCCCTGCTTTCATGTAGTAGACAGATTGTGTGTGTTTGTGTTGAGAATGGTGTGTGCATGTGTGTGTGGTAGTACCGTGAAATTCAAAACCACAGGTATTCAAGGTTTTGAATTTCGTGGTTTTCAGGTTTCGCTGTTATGTGGATTCAGCTTCTTGGGCTCGAAATACTGAAATTCGAGATTTCAGTATTTCGAGCTTCTGAAGTTAATCTATATATATATATATATATATATATATATATATATATATATATATATAATGTAGACAAGTCTCTTTACCTATTTAAAGGTAGGCTTGGGGTTAAACAGTGCATACAGCTAAAAAGCTGTGCTTTGTGAATGCTCCAATGAGACCAAAATTTAAGGATATAAGATGAATGGCATTACATATTAAGGAAAGTCAACTGTACTAGCTATAGTAGATCAGGAAATACTTGATGTTTTGCTTGAAACCAGTGCTCAGTGCAGTGATGTACAGTTTGAACAACGATGGAATATATTGTAATATACTTGTTTGGTTCATTATCTAGGAAGTGTTATGTGGCCTTTTATCTAGATTTTATTTCACCTCAAACTTGCATTTCATATGCAGTGTCTGCACATTGAGTTCTATGAAATGATTTACCAAACTAGATTAATTCTCTTTCTACAGTTACAGGAGGTGCATTTAAAACCAAAGCAAAACAAAAATTGTTTACATGCCAGCTAGTGTAGATTGGTATGAGATGATATGTGGCACAAGGCATAATGACAGTTTGAAGCTAAAGATTGGTTGGCATTATCACATACAATAATGAAAAGTGGAGCTGGATATAAGAAACCAAATAAACAGAAATTGCAAATGTTCTCAGAAAAAAAAGAAAAATAAATGGTGCAAGAATCTCTTTTCACTTTATAGACATAGCCATATATAACTCATGTTTAATATACCAAGATAAAGGAAGTTCATACAGTTCCCATAGTACATAGTAAAACTTGTACTGCAGAATTAGAAAACGTAAAAACATTGTACCAGATTTGTCTCTAGTATTGATGCAGATCTACATCCTTTGGGGAAACACTTTCCAGCTAAAGTACCACCAGTCCAAAAATAATATAACCCAACAAGAAGATTTAGGGTTTTGTCTGCTGGGAACTCACAACAGTACACCAGGAGGAGGACAAAGGACTCTTTGTATTCTAATGTAATTCTCTTTCATTACCTCCCTTTCTGTTAAGAAAAAATCTGAATACCTCTCCCATTTCCTTAGCCAGATAGCTAACTAGAAGGGCTTTTCTCTTACACAACCTTCCTTTCTGTTATAAACAAGCCCATAATTTGCTCTCATATCCTTTGACACACAGGTACATTTTCAGCAGGGACCTCACCATTGTTAAGTTGTAAAGGGACACTGCATTATAAACATGAGTCTATTAGTGGATTGCTACTCTTGATGTTATCAGATATACTACAATATTAGAGAGAGTTCACTGTCCTGCTGTTGAATCCAAGCATACAACCAGTCATTTTTTTTTCTCTCTCGGTCTGTGATTATACTTTCTCTTCTCTTTTATAAGATAACTTTAGTCTGCTTGCCTCCGCTCTTCAAGCAGGCCTATTCTCTAGTTGTTATCAGTAGATAATAACTGACTGAAGGAAAACTCACTTGTAGGTTCATATTGGTTTGCAAGACTTTTCTCTTTCAAAAGTGTATGACAGTAACAGAAACTCTGATGAAATGGGACAGCCCTTTTGCTTTCAAAGCATTTGCTAGACTGCTGCTCCTTTTATATAACATTTTATCACTGAAAGCAACACAGATAAAAAATAACTGATTTATTACATTATGGAAAGCTCTGTGAACTGCACATACAAGCACTGATTACCTCACACTGTCTTAGGAACTGTTCCATCTTTACTACTCTCCCACCATACAAATTCCCCAGTCACACCATATTTTATAACTTATGCAGTTAACACTCTTAACCCATATTGACAAACAAACTACTTCCTCCTTAAAGGCAATACTTGACTTTCACCCTACTTACACAAATCCTCTCCATTTAACTTATTAGTTCTCTTATCTCCTTATCATCCCATACATTTTAGCTCTCCCTCTATGATCTGTTCACTCCTGCACCCCTTGCAGGGCAACTTATCTCCACTGCTCATCATGTTACTAACACAATTATTATTACTAGCTCTGTCATTGTCTGCCTGCATATCTTTCCACAACCATACCATATATAATAACCTGCCATCCCCTTCTTCGAGTGCAGCCTCTTTAAACACTTCTTCTAGGCACTTATCTTTAACTGCCATCCTGTTCCTTCAAATATTACTCACCTCTTCAAGATAAAACAGGTTCAATACTCAGCTTACCCACTACCAACAAAATTGAATCCTAACTTAAAATGTAAGCAAAAGTGACCCTATACCCACCTATATTACGGTCTCACTATCAAGCTTTGCAGAGATGTCCAACCAAATCCAGCCCACTGGACTATCCAGTAAATGCATCCACTTCACCAAAGCCTCCTATTCCCAAAACCATTCTTCACACAACAAAAATCTCAAAAGGTTAACTTAAGAAGCATTCAAAACAAGCTAGATAAAGTTCTTTCATGGATAACCCAGCATTCCCTAGATATGATTAAAGTAACAAAAAAATGGCTAAAACAACATAAAAAAGATGAGATTCTATTTCCAGTACACAATGTCACCAGATTAGATAGATTTGCAATATTTTACAAAAACACAATCAACTTATCTCTCTATCCCATTAATGTTCCTAGAATCACATATACTGAAATCTTCATACCTACATTAAAAATTCAATGAATGCAAACCAACAAATATAGTAGGAATTTACTTACTACCAGGCAATAATACTGATAACACTGAAAAACTGTTTTATTTGCAATAAACATCCATCCCTCAGGAAGCCATAATACTGGATGATCTCAACACTGATTGGCTAACCATAGCAAATGACCCCACAATCTATGTCATCAACCTATGTTTCTCTACCAATTAATCTTCACACCAACTAGATACAAAAAAAAGCATTAAAAGGATATCTACATTAGACTGGACCCTGACTAACATCCCAAGCAATATTACTTTGATAAGCTCGTTCCCTGAGACATTAAGTAATCTCCTCCCCACTTTCACTATTAGAAAGCAAACCACTTCTCACAGGTCCTAGTAATATTATCATGTTTGCAACCTATCCACCTTCCTAATACTCTAATCTCCAACCTAAAATCTGTCAGGTGTAGCATTTCAGATATCTGGCAACTAGATGCAGCAGTATACTTATTCAGCACCATTTTTCTAAATAAAGCATACAAACATGGAAACTAACCTACTGAAATATAAATAAATTAGAAACTCAGTAAAAGCAAAGTCAAATTAGACAATATAATTCATTACACAAACCTACAAGCCTCATCATCTCAGCCTTAAATTATTCTGATCTTCAATCATTTTTAGCCATATAAATCTACTCATCCATCTCCCCCTATAATTAATCACTGTGAAAGTATTGCCATCCAATTAAATTCACATTTTATCAGTCCTGTAACTTTTCTACTAAAATACAAAACCCCTAGTTCTTCTCCATTCCCTGAACCTGCTCACCATGCCAGCCAACTATGTTTCAAGCCCATACTCACCTCCTCTGCTAAAAAAACATCATCTCAACCTAAAACCCACTATTCTTGCCACAGACAACCTACTAGCAGAATAAATCATACTTGTAGCTGATACCATGGCCTACCCTGCCTCCATACTAATGAACTGCTGAATAAAGGAAAACTATGCCCTAGAGAGCTGGTAAAATCTTACATATTATCTCAGCACAAAGGTGAGAATTCCACTGATCTCTTCAATTACTGGCCTATTTTCATTTGGTCAACTCATTCTAAAGCACTAGAAAATATGTCCAAACTTAACTACTTAACGTTCTCTCTGATGATGATCTCATATCTCCCTCATAGAATGGATTTTGTTTTTACCACAGTACTATTCCTGCCCTCCTTAACTTCACCACCACCATCAATCAATGCAGAAACAAAAGAAACCTTATATCCACAGTATGTTTAGACCTATCAAAGATCTTTAATACTGCATTAAATAAGCTTCCCCTAAATATGTTCTTTTCATTAGGGGCTAGAGCCACCAGCTGTCTCTTAGTATAACAGCTATCTCACTAGCAGGTAACAGGCAATTATGTGGTAAACATATAGTCCAGCCAGCTGAATAGAGGGCAGGCCAAGTCCTTATTTAGAATACAGAATCACAGACTGCCTAATAGTCAAGCAGGCTGACTGGATGTCCTTAATTAGAATGTGACTCATGGATTGGTTAGGCTGTTAATCACTTCCATTTCCTTATTATGGAAACAGACTAATTTTCAATGTAATTGCAAAAAACAAATGAACAAACAAAAATTGTTCCAAGTTTTAAATGTCCTTTTTACAGAAAATGTCCGGCTGTTGAAATTGTTTTATTTCACAGGTTTATAAGAACAATGTCAATGTTACAGATGATGAAGGTAAATAATCAAGGTGTTTCCAGGGTAGTCCTTTATAGAATTATTCATACTTTTCTAGAAGTATCACTAAAACATGTGAAATCTAACACCAGCTCATGCTAAACACATTTGAAAAGTTTGATCACACTGGCAGCAACTCCAGTGAGATGGATGATGACACATGAATACACAATTGATAGTTCAATTATTTAACTTTGTCATGCTATTTTTATTCATTCCACTTAATTTCAGATAGATTCTTCATATAAATAGATAACAATGGACAGTTTGTAAAAGTGGACACCCTTGACTGTGTATGCTGACTCTAACAAATGTATTGTTCCCACTACCTGCTAAATTCTTCTTCTTCTTCTTCTTCTTCTTTCGGCATTTTCCCAGTTAGGGGTCGCCACAGCGGATCACCTAGTCCACACATTGATTGGCAGTGGAGTTTTACAGTGTCGAGTTGCCAGCCCGGCGCCCAACCTTCCACAGAAGGCACACACACACGCACACCTAGGGCCAATTTAGAGTGTCCAATCCACCTGCAGCATGTCTTTGGGATGTGGGAGGAAACCAGAGCACCCGAAGGAAACCCACGCGACCACAGGGAGGACATGCAGACTCCGCACAGAAGGCACCCCAGCCGAGGATCGAACCGGAGAACCATTACCTGCTAAATAAAGGAGTTTAAATAGTTAGAGATATCTCTCTATATGTATAGCTAGATGGGTACATAGACAGATCCCTACATGCATGCACACATAATCTTTATATGAAAGTAAAGATTCTGGGTAAGAAGATGGTGGTAATGCAGGCAATAATATGGTGTTGCTAGAATTGACAACAGGAGATGAAGCATGCTCCAACTGTGCAGCATGCTGTGCCACCATTCCATTGGCTTTCTGGTCACCATGAGTTAAGAGCAATATTTCTGTTGTTATGGGCACAAACTGATTCTTCAAATTTCTATGATTCGTTTATATTTTTAATTCTTTTGTTTCTGTACTGATCAAATTTCCAAAGTAGCCAACATGTGGAAACGCACATGAAACTAAATAGCATCAACCCATGACTATTTCTAGGAATGTCTTTCTTTGTGAATAATTGTTCACTTCTTTCCACGTGTGGACCATGACTCCACAGAGAACTTAAATTCATCAGTTCTCCACAAATGCGTCATATTCACTTCAGTCTGAAATCTTTAATTACATTGTTTTTCTCTTTAAAGTACAGCAACAAAAAGAACATGAGGAGACAAGGTGTACCCTGTCTGTGCACCTCACCAAGTGGATGCTGTGCTCATGGACAGTCTCATTTAATATGTTGACTGGTTTATGTTTATGGATACCTAGAAGTGCTGCTATGCTGACTGGCACAATTTGACATACCTCAGTAATGTAGCTGGAGTAACAATTTGCTTAAAGGATAGCATCAGATAAGAGATCAAATGCAAGGTGCACCATGTGATGAAAGATACAGGGAAGCGGTTAGGGTCAGAACCAAGGGCAAGTGGCCTGACAGTTAAAATGGAAAAAAAATAGATACTGGCAGATTGATACAGCATATCCTTTCTCATAGATGGAAGTGAAGGAGGATAAGAAAGTAGAACAGAGAAGAAAGAAGTAAGGTATGAAGAAAATAATTTCAGTCATGAAAAATCTGAATTGAGCAAAAGCAAACTGGGAAATAGTTCATAGGTTCATATGAGGCTACTAGGCTATTAGCCCTAGGACCATTATAAGCCTAGCCATGTTATACCCTTGCTCCCTTATTGACCAAGTTGTATGGTCTACATATGCAGCATGAGTCTGTGATCAGCACCAACTGCTCTTATCCAAGATGGACATAGGTGACACCCCAGGGGTAAATTTACAGTCTCCCGTCCAGTTGTCTAAGTTACACTTAAATAGGGTCATTAAGGATCTCTGTTTTACATTAATTGTGAGTTTGGTTCAGAGGAGTGGCAATCTCTGGGAGACATATCTGTCTCTCCAGCATGTCCTGTTAATGTCACAGGCTAGGTAAAGATCCCTTGAATGGCTGATTCTTTCTGATTCTTTTCCCATTTGACTTGCGGATGTGCAGCATTTCCATTAGGGCAGTATCCAAGACTGCACTGTAGGTCATGCACAAGTCATCTCTCAGTAGCCTATAAGACAAAGAGTGCAGTGACAAGGCCTTCAGTCTATTCATGTAGGTCATGTGTTGAAGGCTGTGAATTTTCTTTGTGAGAAATCTATGAGATCTCTCCAGCTGCTGCAGGTGTCTGGTGAGGTACATACAGAAGGGAGCATTGCACTCTTTTAGTGGTCTGATGAGGGATGAGTACAGGGAAGTTATAACATCCTTAGCTATGGATGCAATGCCCTTACTTATGAGATGTGCAACATAGAAGACCTTTCTTACCAATGTAGACACATGATGATGAAAATTAAGGTCCCATCAACATGTGTTCCCAAATCTCTCACCACAGGGTTTGAGCTAAGGGGTGTATGGTTAATATTGTAATTTGCATGGACTTCCCCTTTGCCAAAAGGGGATGCTAATGCATTTTTTGCATTTAGTTTATGTCCGTGGCTTTGACACCAGCTATTTATCTGTGTAAGTCCTTTTTATGGTATGTCAACATCATTGGGGGACTCAGTGATTGCACCCAGTTTTCAGTCATCGGCGGAATTGGTAAGCCACAGGCCATCTATTTTTGCTTGGACTTCTGATACATAGATTCTAAACAGTAGGGAGCTCTGCACAGATCCTTGTAGTACACCAGTGGTAACTAGTCTGCTGGTAGAGGTGGAATCCCCAACTCTGACTGTATGCATTCTGTCGGTGAGCCAGTTGGCTACCCATCTAGTGACATATGGGTTAATTCCCATTTGGGTGAGTATCTCAATGATGCCTGATTGGGGGATTGTGTCAAAAGCCTTTGCTAAGTCAAGACTGGCTGTATGTACTGTTTTGTCTTCATTTAAATTATAAGCTCCCTAGTATTGAGGGAGTATGATTTCAGTGAGGTCTGGAGGATGAGATATTCTGTCAACTGGAAATGGGATATAATTATGAATGTAGTTCTGGATGGGGTTTAATAAAGGTGCAGTATTTTGTGGATATCCAACAAAAGTCACCATTAACCAGCATTGGTCATGTCATTGGGTGATTTTGAGTTGTGAGGAAGCATAAGAAAATAAGGTCAAAGGTAATAGTGCTGCATTTTGTTGGAATGGATTATGATGAGGTGAGCAGAGAACTAAAGAAGATTAGGGAATGGTGGTAAAACGAAGGAGGAAACAAGCTATGTGAAGGGGTCAGGAATGCAGTACTCATGGCTATGGACAAGAGTTTGAGAAGAAGTCAAAAAGAGGAGATGTCTAATGTGTCCATTTATGAAGACATGGCTATTGATTAGGCCAACTGCCAAGAAACAAATGACAGTTAAAGGAATGCAGTATAAGGACATAAACAGAATAAATGTAACGGAGCCAAGAGCAGCAAACGCACAAGCTGGGAGGATGATATCAGATAGGGAGCAAACATCCTTTAAATGTGCATCAAAATGAATGAATAAATGAAGAGAAAACAGAAATGCAAAACTGAAGAAAGATTCAAAGGAGAATACTGAAGATAGTAGAAGAGCATACGTAATGAAATTGATCCTGTGCTTCAGTCATTATGAAGAAAAACAAGGGATCATGCTTAAAGGAAGTTAGGGCAAAACTGAAGGTATAGTGAGCAAACACAAGAGTAGAAAAGGGTAAGGTTGCTGCCTTGGGAATCTAGTCTGATGAAGGCTTTCAATAGATCACTAATGTCTGCAGAATACCTGAGGCAGGAAGACAGCATATTTGGTTCACTTTGTATATGGGAAACAGAAAAAAATTCATTGCAATGTAATGTAACGCAATGTCATTCCTAGTAGCCTAACAGATGTAACACTCAAAAAAATCCTGGGAAAAGGGCAGGTTGCTTTCCTAGAGGACAGCAACTTATGAAACAACATCCAACATGAGTTTGTGGCAAAAATAACCTGATTCAACTGTATGACTGTGTTACAGTACAACTTGACATTGGAGTACCAGTAGAAAACAGGAAGGATTGGTTGTAAAATCAAGGCCAAAGAATTCAACTGCAGCATATTTGAGTTGTACTACAGAGTAAGCAGTAGTGATAGGGGCAATACCTAGAAAATGCTGACTATTAGAATATTTCTGTAGTTGGTCCTGGGTCCAGTTCCACTGAACATGCTTATTTCAAATATATCCAAAGGATTAGAACAGGATCAACTCCTTCATTGAAGACATAAAGTTACATTCACTACGGAAGACTGGAGAAAGTGTCCAGGCTCTGATCAGTGCACACTTTGAACAGTATGGGAAGTTCTGTAGGCCATCACAGGGCATGAGGCTGCGAGCTAGAGTACTTCTTTCTAAGGACAAGGAGAGATACTGGGTATAGAAGAGCATGTCATGAAGATGTCAAGTTATCATCCTGTACAGGACAGACAGAAGAGGAAGAAAGGACAAAGACATCAGACAGCAAGTGCTAATTACTCCG
This sequence comes from Protopterus annectens, assembly GCF_019279795.1. NCBI lineage: Eukaryota > Metazoa > Chordata > Ceratodontiformes > Protopteridae > Protopterus > Protopterus annectens. Next base: position 728,546,652 of record NC_056736.1, on the reverse strand, counting down.
TGCATATGTGAAAGCAAGTGTTCAAAGTGAGGGTTAAAAACCCATGGAACAGTCAATCTGAATAGGTGGCAGAGAGGAAATCCATGGAACTATTCCAAGCAACCTTAGATAGAGGGAAAAAGGTTATGAAAAATACAATGATGGAAAGAATATAAAATGCTGAACATGTATTTTCCTCTCAATTAACTTTGCAAGCATTAAGGATTTTGATATCCTCAATGGACTGTGCCTGCATTTTTAAGAACTGGATAAAATATATTTAAGGACTGGGTAAAATGTTCTGTCACCTGCCAATCATCCTCATTTGCTACCTTCTGTAAAGCATCAAACCTCTTTGATGAGTTTAGTGCTACAATGTCTCATGGGAGTGTACCTCCTACTCTGATGTCTTTGTAGGTGCAGCAGTATGTTCTCACCAGCAGCATCTCACCTGTATGTCTACACTTGACATCTCTCATCCTTGGAGTGATATGGTGCAACTAATGCCTTAATTTATTTCTGCCAATTAATTAGCCTACACTTTTTAGTCCTGTGTTGAGCTGGGGTTGTATCTATATGCTGCTGCCCAGTGCTCTATTGTTGATCTAGAATTAGCAAAATATCAGGAGGTTGTTGAAAATGATAGTCCTTTTGTCTAAGGTTCGCCTCAATACTACCCGAAAATGTAGCTGAGTTAATCTCTTAGAATCTAATGCTTTCATGACAGCAGCAACTATTTCCTTTCATGCTGATATGGGTTTGAAACATAGTCAGGAATTATACTCATTCTTGAATTATATTCAAGACCAGATCCCCTAACAGACATGTCTTAGGTTATTATTTTCACAAGGATGGTCATCCTATTTTATAGAACAAATTATATGCAATCTTTCAACAACTGTATATTCTTCCTTCTCCAGAAAGCATTTATATTCAGTGGTCAAAAAAGTTAATGGGTTTGGATTTTCCAGCCCCTACCCCCAGGTGCACCCAGAAGAGCTAAAAGGGCTAGAATACCTAGAAGAGCTCTATGGTTTAAAGTGAGTAATTCATAAGATCATCTATTTTTGGAGACAATTGTATCTATCTGGTCTTCCAGAGACTGCATTTAATGATGTTCATGAATAAATCCTCAGTAGCAAGTGATGATTATTCTGAGCTGCCCCATGTTTTCTGATAATGCACACAGGAGAGTCTCAGGTAGAATTAAATTATGAATAATTTCCTCCACATTTGGAAGCACAGCCATTAATGAATTAGTTATTCATTTGAGTATCATAATACCACCTGGACTGTAATGGCAATACCATGTTTACTGCTCTTTTACTCACCACTTGGACTGTAATGGCCTGCAATGTTTACTGCTCATTTCTCACACCAGCTTCCTTTCTCATCTGCCAAACTCTGTCTACTGCATCATAATGTTATTATATGAAGCAGAATATTCTCACAATGTTCCAGTACATCAGAAAGCCAATCTGTCTAGTAAGTATGCCAACATAGCTGAACATAGCAAAGCTACTGTAACTAAGGGGCTGTCATTTTTAACATTACGTGATGTGACTCCCCACAACTGGATGTCCCCCCCCTTATCTTCCTTAATCTAAGAAAAATACACAAATCAGTAACATGTTTTCCTTCTTTTTACTTAAATTGTATTTCCATTTCCTCATCTTCCAGAAAATATGCAAGGGCTAACTATAAGGGCCCTATCTGTGTAGATAAAAGAACTGTGAAAGGTCTAATACTGTTATCTTTAAAATAATACCATCAACGTTATTTTTTGTTCTCATGGTTAACTGAAAATGTTGGTGCATTAATCCTGTTAGTCAACAATAATGACTAGAAACAGCATTACTGGAATAGTACAAAATATTTTTAAGTAAAATAAGATATTACTGAATGATATGTAAATATGAATTTCAGATCCATAGAGGAGCAATAGTCAATAAAAACAATTTTAGAAAATGTCATTTATGCCTTTACAAGTTTCTGCAAGCATTATGAAAAAAAAACTTGGATTGTTAGCCAAATTTGTCAAGAATTCTGTCACGTATGAGTGATTTTAATCAAAAAGCTGCTGTGGAATTTGCCTTGCACTATATCAAAAATGCCTTGTCAACACGCAGCTTAAAGCTATCAAATGTTATGCAACTACTACACTTGCAGAAATATATTACTTCTTGAACTGACTATGACTCCATTTTGCTGTCAGAATTAATTTCAGATCTAGGGTTCTTGTAGCTTTTGTTCAAAATTGCAAAAACATTAGCATAAACCTAATCTAAAATTACTTATGTATAACATAAAGATAAAAATATACTGAGGACAGGAAAATATACTCCTCAGTAAGCTAAACATTATTGTTTTGCTGAACGTGACAGAAATAGAAATATGTTTTTCTGAATGCAAATGCGAAGCTGCAGATTTCAGTTTATCTCATATGCATATTCCCATTGCAGCCTCTCTTAGCAGATTTCAGCATATAATATGCAATAATTACTTGCTTTCCAGTTTAGTGCCTTCAGGTTGTAAGCCTGAATGGCAGAGGAGTGCATTTAATATTGAAAATAGTTGCTGCTTATTATTATGCATGAATGTGTTGTTGCTAAATCTTTTCTTCGACTACCCATCCTCTGAACAAATGTTGCACTGCTTTTATAATACCAAATAAAAGTTGTGCATATGATAGATCCTTTGTGGTGACTAAAGTCTCCACAAGGCTAAGAGGCAATGAACATAAACTCTGTTTCTGAAAAACAGTCACATCTTTGAACAGTTAGCTTGACATATATTCATTCCTCAATAAATGTTTCAGAAAATAAAATATTAAACAACAGTATTCTTCCTATTTTTGTAATGCACAAAGTGCTAAAAAAATGTAAGTGCTGCTATTTGACAACAGAAAACTGGTCATGATATATAGCACAGATGAAACTGTATTTTTCTTTAACTGTTCAATGGTAAAGACATTTGGTTCAGGATTTTAAGTTTAACTCATTAATTTTTGATAATTTCCAAGGATGGGGTCCCTAAACCACTCATTCATTTTTATTGTTTCCATAAAAAAATCATCTCTGAAATGTTTTGATGCAATTTCATGAAATTTTCAAAAAGTCATTGGCATAAACTGTGAACCATCTATAAATTATGCTCTTAGCTTCAAAAATAAATGATTAGCTGCATCTTTAATTTTAATGAAAGCAAAATAATTTTATGTAATTTTCAAGGCCATAGAATCTAAAAAGACTAAAACATTTTATTTTATTATTTCCTTTGTTAACTTGGGTAAACACTAATCCAAATGGACCATTTTTAGGATCATTCCATGGAGAGTAAAACAGAAAATGCATATCTTGTTGAACCCATCAAGATAAAGAAAATGTACAGAAGTTATATACATAAGGTAAAATAGCAGTAATAATATAATACAGTTAGAATATATGAAATGCAAGCTGAGTAAAGCATTTTGTAGAGTTTACTCTCGTGTTTTATATACCCCAGTTATAATAAAGCTTATACTTTATTTGTCTACACACATACAGACACACACACACACACACACACACACACACACACACACACACACACACACATATATATATATATATATATATATATATATATATATATATATATATGAACATACATAAATATTGGTGTACATGGCATAGATGTCTGTATATCAACAGTATGCATACAATGATCACAAAAGGGATCTAAACTGGCTCCTTTTGCAGTTGGTAAACCAAACAAAAACAAAAACAAAAAAATACTAATACCTACATAAGCACTTTGAATGGATGCTTTTTTATAAGGTAGTGCGTCCTGTTGAGAGTCAGCAGAAGGGCTACAGTTTGGGTTAATACACAATTATGGATGGGCAGGACAGCTTTGCCTCACTGTCCTACTTTTAGTGTAGTGTGCTAACCTTACCCTAACCCTGCTTCTACCCTAATGCCAGCCTTAAACATTACCGCATGAAAAACAATTTCTCTAACAGCAGCACTAAAAAGATGGTGCGATTTGTCTTAATTCTGTCATTGCAGAGGAAAGGAACAGTTCTGAGTTCAGAGTTACAAAGGGCAGTATGATCCATTCTTCAGAGTTACAGAAATCTGGGCATTCAGTCTGGTCCAGGTTATCAATGCTGTTATTTGACACAGTTATGTCTTGTTTATTTGTTGTTGGATTACTATATCTACCATCATTGTATGCGGTTACTTCATAATAAACTACCTTTAGCAAACCTTCAATGAGTAATGACTGTTATTCTGAAAGGTACAAGAAGATTTGGCAATTGTTCACTACAACTCCAAGTAATAAAAGATAAAGACATTTATTCCAGTTTCTCACAAACACACACACACACACACACACACACACACACACACACACACACACACACACACACACACACACACACACACACACACACAGGCACACACACTCTCCCACTCCTTCACATACACCTGCATGCTCATACAATAATAAATCCATCTCCTTCTCTTAAGCTACCATAACCCACAAAAACTTGCAAACACTCCTACACTTTGTTGCAAATCTTTTGGCTTTAAAAGAAACTCTCACTTACAATGAAAACCATCACATTCAAGTAAAAAAGGAATGCTCAGTGTGCTTCCATTCCTAAACTCTTGCACTCAGCAATGAGTAATTTTGACAAAGTCATCAGCAGTTTTTTTTCAAAGAGGTATGCAATTGACAAAATATACTGCAAACAAATATAGTAGGGAGGTGAACAAAAAGACAGATAAAGCAATCAAGATGCCAAGAGGATAGGATGGAGAAATATATATTATATGAAAGGAGGAAGCCGAGATTGAGATAAAGGTACTGTGCGGTGGATGCTAGTGAAAGAACAAAGAGTAGAAGGAGGAATAACAGAGAGGACAGAGTAACATTTTGATGAATGAATTACAATGACAGTATTAGAAATCTAACAAGTGAAAGCATATAGGAGCAGATCAAAGTGAGGTGTGGTTTATCTGATACCACCTTTTATGAAGCATGTGCAATTATTTTTTTCTAAACTCCAATTTTTTGAGTTGCATCAGTATATTTGAAAGGAGGAAAATATATCTGTTATATTGGTGAGCTATTTGTTGGAGAATAAGGGGAGTGATTCAATATCATTAATTTATATGAGAGGATACTATTTCTAGATTGCATCAGTGTAGTCATTTTCATTTGGCAAGGATACTGCAGTGATGCTCTTCTTGAGTAGCAAGGTTGATTAATCTCCAGATGTCATTAATACGGGTCATTAGAGATGCCATGTTTTACTTTGATACATTAGCTACAATGGTGAACATGTTTGAAGATGGCAAGCATTTCTTTCTTTTAAATGGCCATCCACTGTTCTTGTGCGTAGAAGTATGACACTTTCTTGGACCAAAACAGTAGTTTATTAATTTAACATTTGGTCTATCCTGATTTTGTGGTATTTAAAGAACAAAACCATTTCTGTTTGGTTGTTTGCTTGTTTGTCTGTTATTATGGAAAATGTTCCAATGATGATGAACTGTTGATAGTCACTGTCTGCTGCCAACAAATATAGCTTTAGTTATTTTGGAATTAAAAATGAATTTGTTATGATGAAGTAGGTTTAAGTGCAGGGTGGAGTTTATTTACATTTTTTCTTGATGATATTGAGGAATGAATTGGCTCTATAGGTGACCAATTTGTCTGTATTTACAATAACTTTCATTTTCTGGGATGTCTGTGGGGAGTTTATTTATGAATAAGGAAACAGAAACAGGGATAATATTGACACATTCTGAACTCACTTACCAAGTGGTGAGGTAGAATAAATGATAGTCATCAAATTGCCTATTGATTATGAAGTCTCTGAAACAGAGTAGTGTGTCTTTCTTTTAATGGATACAACTAAGAAATTCACTAGATATTTATGATCAACTAGGTCAAGTAATTTGGAGAGCCTGATTAAGTGAGAACTAGAGAAAATCACATAACCTGAAGGATATCATTGGTTTGGGTATATATGGCTGTCCCGAACCAAAAAAGTATGTTAATAAGATAAGCAGCTGCTTTTTTTGAAATATCTTCGCTAATGCTGATAATATTGAAATCAGTCTAAAGTCTTTGATGTTTCTTGTTTTGCTACTTTTTCATTGCAGTGACATTGTGTTTTTGGAGAGACAGATGTTGTATAGATGATGGAGGGTTCTAATGTGTAAAATTCCACATAATGCTAAACCAGAGCAGTAGTCCATCTAAGACAGCAGATGCATCTGTGAGGATGATGTGTATATATTTTTCAACATCCTTTGTTCATTTGATTTCAGAATAGAGTGGAGTGTGTATACATGAGTATTTAGCTTTTGGTTGCGGATGTTAGAGTTAGTAGTTGGGGTAGTGAGCAATGTAGATAACTGTTTGACAATGTCTAAGGTGAAAATGTATCTGAATGTGGTGGTTACAGAGTTGTCTTTAAGATTTCTTTACTTGGGAATGCCCTGTGATATGATTGATATACTTGTAGAATTTAAGAAAGAAACATTATAAATTGAAGCAAGCATGTTTTGTTAGTAAACTCCTTGCATCTAATATCAGAACATGAGTAGTTTAACATCATAATCATGTGACTCCTGCATCCAATTAACAAATACTACTCATTAAAATAGAAATTATCTAATTCAAACTCTATTAAGCATTTCTGTACTGTAACATATGAAATCACATTTGCCAGTCTTATACTATCATCTAGTAGCTTTGTTAAATAACAGTAAACAATATACTCAACTCATATTTGAAGTTAATCACTGTATAATATATATAAACATTTATTTAACAATAAAAAATATAAAATCTGTAAAAAGCTATTTTGGCAGTACACAAAAATCAAATTACGTAAAAAGTCTTAGCTTTAATATACTAGTTACTAATAATTTCTGTTTGCTTGTTAAGACCAGGAGGCTTAGTATATAACCTTAGCTACCAATGAAATTCACTTCTTGTTATGGGTAGCTATTAAAACCTGGTCCATAACGTCAAATACTTTTTTTTTATTTCAGCAATTGGTACTATGCTTGCACAATGTGTGTGTGTGTGTGTCACGTGTGTGTGTGTGTTTAGATTGTATTGCATAAAATAGTTCATATATCATGGCAGAATAGTTTTATCAGCATACAGACTGCTGCTGGTAGACCACTTTGCTGTATATATATATATATATATATATATATATATATATATATATATATATATATATAAAACACTGAATGTAAAGCACATGAAATGGCTGGGTGTCCCTTTACACAACTACAAATGTGCAAAATATAAATTAAGACTACTACTAATAAACATGTGTATGGAACAGTTGTTACAAGCGTGAATTAAATTTTTCTTGTTAGTAACATGCCTTTTTTGCAAGAGTGTTCAGTCAAAAGGAGTTGTTAAAAGTCCTTTTATATTAACAAGTAAAGGATTACTACCAAGAACTTTGGGTAATTTTACCTTACCAAGCATATTTTTCAATTGTTTCTTAATATATTTTGGATTTCAGTACTATCTACAAATGATGCAACTGGAAACATGTCTAAATTTTTCACTGTTGACATCAGTCAGTCTTACAGTTCCTCATTTCTTTAAAATACACTCAAAACGTTACCCCTTAACATTACTCAGTTTCAACAATCATACTTTACTTATATCATATTTCAATAAATAATTCACTTATTAATTTAATATAATGTATAGTTCTGTGTGAGATAGAAGTCTAGAAGCTCTAATGAACAGTTTTTGATAACATTCTTTTTCACTTAAATAGGGTTACTACTCATTGTATATAAAATAATTGTTTACATATGGAAATTTTCTAAAAACTTTAGAAAGAAGTGAATACACTTTTCCACGTGTGTGCATATATATATATATATATATATATATATATATATATATATATATATATGTATATATACTCACATACACACACACACATACATAAATAAATATTTTGTGTGTGTGTGTGTGTGTGTGTGTGTGTGCAGAGTTCTGAGCTGTTGGCTGGAAGTTTGTTTTATGCCTTATGCCATTGGATCTTTTACTTTGTACAGGACATTTAGTTCTTGTTTTTTTGTTTTTCTGTTTTTTGAGCTTTAAAATGAATTGAAGGGAGTTATTATTTCATGTAAAAGGGTTTTCATTCATGATGAATATGTCTTTTAAGGCTGGGACATTTTTTTATTTCAGGCCTGATGGTAATGATCATTAATGGTGTGAGGTAGATTATGTATGTCTGATATTTTATTGGTTTATTGGGAAAACTGGTCATTATTTGGTCAAAGAGAACAATTTCCTTTCTCAAAATTTGGTCTGATTGATTAATTAACTGTCTAAGATCTATCTCGACTGGTGTGGACATTGGAAGCCTTTAGTAGGATAATATTAAAGCAAAAGCACAATTGTGTAAGTAAACTTACCATAGCAGTTAAAAAAATCACTGCTGCAGTAGCCTTAGCTATATAACAGCCAGGGATTATACCCTACATTGAATATAACCGACAGTTTGCTTCCAAAGCTTCAGGGCATCTTCCATGTACCCAAACTACAGTGCAGTGAAAAAGTATTTGCCCCCTTCCTGATGTCTTATTTCTTTGCATGTTTGTCACACACAAATGTTTCAGATCATCAAACAAAATTTAAATATTAGACAAACATAACCCAAGTAAACACAAGATGCAGTTTTTAAGTGATGATTTTATTTATTAAGGAAAAAAAAATATCCAAACCTACATGGTCCTATGTGAAAAAGTAATTGTCCCCCTTGTTAAAACATAAAGTAACTGTGGTTAATCACATTTTTGGGAAATCTGAGTTCAATTTCACTAGCCACACCCAGGCCTGATTAATGTCAGACCTGTTGAATCAAGAGAGCACTTAAATAGAACCTGTCAGACAAAGTTAAGTAAAAAAACTAAAAGATGGGCTAAAAGATCCCAAAAAGGAAGACATCATGCCGCGATCTAAAGCCATTCTGGAACAGATGATAAACCAAGTAATTGACATTCATCAGTCTGGAAAAGGTTACAAAGCCATTTCTAAAGCTTTGGGACTCCAGCAAACCACAGTGAGAACCATTATCCACAAATGGAGAAAACATGGAACAGTAGTGAACCTTCCCAGGAGTGGCCAGCCTACAAAAATTACCCCAACAGCGCAGCAACAACTCATCCAATAGGTCACAAAAGACCCAAGAACAATATCTAGAGAACTCCAGGCCTCACTTGCCTCAGTTAAAGTCAGTGTTCACAATTCAACCATAAGAAAGAGACTGGGCAAAAATGACATGCATGGCAGAGTTCCAAGGTGAAAACCACTGCTGACCAGAAAGAACATAAAGGCTCATCTCACTTTTCCAAAAAACATCTTGATGATCCCCAAGACTTTTGGGAAAATATTCTGTGGACTGATGAAACAAAAGTTGAACTTTTTGGGAGGTGTGCATCCCGTTACATCTGGAGTAAAAGTAACACAGCATTTCAGAAAAAGTACATCATGCCAACAGTCAAACATGGTGGTAGTAGTGTGATTGTCTGGGGCTGCTTTGCTGCTTCTGGACCTGGACAACTTGCTGTGATTGATGGAACCATGAATTCTGCTCTCTACCAAAAAATCCTGAAGGAGAATGTCCAGCCATCAGTTAGTGACCTCAAGCTGAAGTGCACTTGGGTTCTGCAGCAGGACAATGATCCAAAACACACCAGCAAGTCCACCTCTGAATGGCTTAAAAAAAACAAAATGAAGGTTTTGGAGTGGCCTAGTCAAAGTCCGGACTTGAATCCAAATGGCGGTTCATGCTCAGAAACCCTCCAATATGGCTGAATTAAAACAATTCTGCAAAGAAGAGTGGGCCAAAATTCCTCAACAGTGAGTTGAATGACTCATTGCCAGTTATCGCAAATGCTTGATTGCAATTGTTGCTGCTAAGAGTGGCACAACCAGTTATTAGGTTTAGGGGCAATTACTTTTTCACATAGGGCCATGTAGGTTTAGATAGTTTTGTTTTCCTTAATAAATAAAGTCATCACTTAAAAAATGCATTTTGTGTTTGCTTGGGTTATCTTTGTCTAAAATGTATATTTGTTTGATGATCTGAAACATTTAAGTGTGACAAACATGCAAAAAAATAAGAAAACAGGACGGGGGCAAATACTTTTCCATTGCACTGTATCAATCACCTCAAGCTCAGCTGACTAAAAAGGCAGGTTTGGGCACCAAGCCCAACAGATCTTTCTTAAAAAACAGAGACAGAGGAGGAACCCAGAAAGGACAATGTTAGAAGCAGCAAAAAAAGTAAATATCTACACCCTGGCTTAAACAACACATCAGAAAACAAGGGTGATGGAGGGTGAGAGCAGCTACTGGACCAGTGATCATTCAAACATCTACTGTTATGATAAGTCTACTTACACAACTGTGCTGTGTTCATCATGCTGATCACTGCTGCAGTAGCCTCAACTATATGGATAGATTATCCTACAGCTAACTACATTTGGGCGGTACAAGGAGTACAGTCCAGGAGCCTCTATAGAATGGTTGTAGCAAAGCCTGATATAGACCTAAAGAAGGAATCAAGCTTCTAATGCTTTGCAGAAGTACAAATGGAGGACCAAGTTGCTTCTTCTAAAGCACTTTTAGAATAATATCCTTTCCCATAAATGAAACCAAGGCCCTGGTAGATTAGGCCTTGACCCTGCCTGGAATAGTTTTGATGTGGTGAGTATAGCATAATGTAATATCCTGAGAAAACCATTTAGAAATAGACTGTTTTTACACAGGCTGTGCCTTCATTTTAACTTCACAAGAAATGAAAAACTGATTTGAATATCTGAAAGATTTATTTCTGCCAAGATAGTACCTAAGTTGTCTGTGGATATGTAAGGTATGGAATATCCTTTCTCCCTCATTTGTAGGTTCAGGAAAGAAAATTATGAGATGAATAGTTTGGCTTAAAGTAACTTGGATATCACTTTAGAAATAAAAGGATTAATTCTCAAAGAAATCCTATCTCTGTAGAAAATGAGAAATAACTGACTCACCATAAGGGTTTACAACTCAAATAAACTTCTTGCAGAGGTCCAAACAATCAGTAAAATGTCTTCCATGTTAAGAACCTCAAGCCAGCCAGGTTAGGTGGCTCAAATGGAGCATGCATTAGCTTCTCTAACACAAAATTAACATCTAAAGGAGGGGAAAACAGTTTTCTTGAAGGCCTTTTATGCAATATCCTTTTCAAAAACATTTTGACATGAGAATGCTTTGAAAGAGGGTGATCCGTGGGCAGACATGCTGAAATGGCCAATACATGAAAATTGACAGAGGAATAAAAACACCTTAAGATAGTAACTCACACAAATATTGTAAAGCCAGAGACAACTAGCCCAGAATGGTTGTCACTTATGCTGTTGGCAGCAACGAGAAACCTTTTTCCATTTGCTAATATAAGAGTTTCTAGTGACCTTTCTTGTCTCCATTATTACCTGCTGCATGTTCTCTGTAAATGATGCCCAGAGTGAATTAAAACCCTATAACTCTGGCAGTCAACTGAAGTTGATTGGGGTCAGAATGTATCAAACACCTCTGATCTTGTGTGAGTAGATCTATTATGTGAGGAAGCTTAAGATAACTACCCCTGGCCATTTCCAATAAAAGGAAAAAAACACTGTTGCCAGGGCCAGAAGGAAGTCCCCTCAATGATCTTGTAAGATTTGCTCTGAATCTTCAGATGTACCTTGGATATCAGTGGAAAGGCAGAAAAGTATACAACATTCCTTTCCTAGGAAAAGGAAAGGCATCTGTCATCAAGGCCTTCTTGAATGGAGTCCTGGAGCAGAATCCTAACAGCTGATTGTTCAGAGAGGAGGTAAAGAGGACTACTTGAGAAACTCCCACAAATGGATCAAGCCTTGGAAGACTCCATGATATACCTTCCATTCATGAAGGACTGCCTTTGTTCCACTCAGCTTGTTTTCCCACACAGTTTAGTTCTGATACAATTTATCATGCCTGTAGATTGAGATTGTGCTATGAAGCTATATTGCATGCTAACTTGGCTAGTCTGCAAAGGGGATATGATCTGTTCCCCCTTGCTTGTTGATGTACATCATGGCTGTAGTATTGTCTGTAACAACTTGATCAGGTCTCAGGGATCAAAGATGACTTGGGGAGTGGAGTGCTTTGATCAGGACAAGAATCTATTTTATTTTTAGGTGCATGCATCTGTCGTTGGTGTCCCACACACCTTGCATTTTTATCCCTCTTGAAACTGCTCCCCAAGCAAAGTCTATAGCATCTGTGGAGACTCACTGCTTTGGAATAAGGAGGGGAAAACGGAAGACACATATTTGTGGATATTTTCTGTCTTAATCAATTGCTTTCTCTTCTGAAAAAACCTCAGCACTAACATTTGAAAACAACAATGGATGGTGCTGGGACTAAAGAGATGTCAAATACCATTGTATCTTTCTCATGTGGAGTCTTGTCAAGGGTATTACAAGAATCATAGATGCCAAAAAACACAAAATCCTGAGGTATTCCTTCACAGTGACAGGCTGAGTGGGAAAACTTAATACCAGATTCAAATATAAATCTATTTTTTCATGTGAAAGAGAAGCTCTTTGAACTGAGGTGACTAGCTGACACTCCAGGAACACAATCCTGTGTGAAGGAGTCAAAAAAGACTTTTGAATGTTGTCTTTGAACTCCAACTTGTAGAAGAGATCTCTCACCCAAGTTTGAGATTCATGAGTCATTGAAAAAGACTGCAAAGATAAGCATGTTATGTAAATATGAAAAATGTGGATACAGTGTAGCCTGCAATGAACTATAACTGACACTTTGTGAACACTCTTGGTGCAGTGAATAATTCAAAGGGTAAGACAAAGACCTGATAATGTGACCCAGACATACAAAACCTTAAAAAACACCTGAAGTCTGGATACATAGGGATGTGATGATAAGCTTTTTTTAAATCTAATGTTACCAGGAAACCTGAATGAGGAAGAAGACATAACAGCTTGTGAAGTGGCAGCATTTTGAACTTGGGCACTATACCAAATAGATTTAGGAAAGAAAGATGAAGAACTGGTCTCCAAGAATATTCCTTCTTTGGCAGTAAAAATATCATTGAATGAATATCTTCCCCACTTCAGAAGGGGAACAGCTTCTATTACTCCCTGGGACAGCTTATGATGAATGACTGGTGAAGAGTCTGATCTGGTGGATGAGAGGTTCACCGCTGGAAAGGAGGAAGTTGCTCCCACTGTCTTCTGTAACCTTGATGAAAACCCATTTGTCTTTAACTATCTGTTGCCAAACAGAAAAGTGGAGATTCAGACTTTCTGGAATGGAAATGGGGCTGCCAGGGTGGAAGGAGGTCCTTTGAATAGTTATTCTGACTTTTTGGACTGTCCTTGGTTTGGGGGAGTTCCTGAATTATTTTTGGAACCCCTTGCAATTTCTTTACAAATGTCTGCTTACATGCATTTTGTTGAGACTTTTTATTTTGTTTTTTTTTTTGTCAAAACTGAATGAGGGTTAGAGAATCCCTTAGAAAATTTGTAAAAGGATGGCTGAAAATATTAGAGGTTCCCATGATCAGTTTATCCCATTCATCATACTTTTGAATCACCTCTGCAGCAGAAGAACAAAAAAAATATCTCTATCCAAAGGAAAATTTTAAAATCTTTTTACATCGTCAGGCAGGTTCTGACAATACAGCTATACAAGCCTCCTAGAAGGAGCATCAATTGAGTCATACAAACACTCTAAACATTGAGTAGTGACTTATACAACTGAAGAATCTAAATTATTTAGAGCAAATGTTTCCTCACAAGAAGAAACTGTAGACAAAATATTTCTCATACTTTCACAATCAGTCAAAATAAACTTTAACATATGACTCTGACAATTCAAAATTCTGAAAATCAAAGTTTCAGAAGAATACTTTTTTCACATACTTATCAATAATCTTTTCATACTGATTTTACAAGATGGCTATACTCTAATAAACAGCTGAATTTCAGCTCTCCCAGTGTGAAAGAAATGATAGATAAGGGACAGGAATTCTGCCTGTTTTAGTAAAATATTGTTACTGGCTAGTAAGTACACTGCCTGGATGTCAACAAAGAAGAAATTTATACAGCCTGAAAGAAAATCAACTAGACAATGTGAATAGAAACACTGACTGGGAAGTATCCTGCAGGTATTCAGCAATAAGCAGTTCATGCTCCAGCTATGGTAGTAGAGATGGCTTCCAATAACTTAGATGAAAAAAAATCAAATGTGCTTAGAGTTTATTAAAAATAAGTGAAATATTGAAGGAGTATATCAAATAAAATAACAAAAGGTTGGAAATGAAAGAAGTCTTAAACAGATACTCAGATGAATTGATAAAATCGCACAAATCAAAGGTCAAACTGAAGAAAAGGCTGGCTAAGTATGGAATTGCTCAAGATTAGCTATTTCAAAAATGATAGCATTACAGGACAAAGCACACAGAAGAAATATGAGATTTTCTACTGTACCAGTGAAACTTGGAAAGAACAGACTGTATTAATTTTATGAAACCACAAATAAGTATTGACTTGTATTCCCCCCAGAATGTGTGAGGCACAAACCTGGCCATAAAAAAAGCAGCAAATGCCTGTATTAGTAAGATGAAATCAAACCAGCAGAAAGAGTTGATCCTAACAAAGCTGTGGCAGAAGAGCAAAATATTAGAAATTGGAAACAGCAGAATATTTGTGGAACATGAGTATTTACTATACACCAGGCAAAAGAGATGCAAATTTATCCTAGCGGTCAGGAAATGTCAAGAGACAGGTGTGAGATTCAAGCTTGTATATCCAGCTGTCTTCAGAATATTTTTTTCCTGGAGGACCAAAGTCATGTTTTGATGCAGAGCAGGCTAAGGAGGAAATACAAAAGTGTGTCCAACAGGGGTTGAGCCATCAACCAGAAGGAGACCCTGTTTCTCACTTTTCTGATAGCAAGGATCATACAGAGACTTTGCCAGTGAAACCTTTTCCAGTGTTCCAAAGGAAAATACTTGAGAAACAGAAAAAAGCACAGGAGTTGACTAGAAGAATCTGGAGTACATTTCATTTGAACTGGAGTCTAATGTTGGGAGGTGGAAATGAACAGGAAGTATACCAGCAATTGTGAAATTAATGTATAAATGTGAGACTTTAAACCATCAATCACATTTGTGAAATATGGCTTTGCAAAAAAAGTGGCTGAGAAAAATTGGATTTTGATGACTTTGCTAACCTTGTTGGTGGGCTAACAGGCATATGCTCCACTTCATGTTATTAATGTTTGGGAGGACACTACAATGAAAAAACAGGAAGATAGAAGAAAAAAGTAACTCCAAGTTAAACAATGTTTGTTTTTAGCAGTATTTGTATGAAATGCTTTATTATATAAATTGCATGTTGTATAGCAAAGTATTTTCAGTGATTGTTGTGTGTGATAAAGATACTGAAGTAAACAGGTGTTTTTCTGTCTCGCTCTCTATTTTAGCTTTATGAAAGTTAGGCATTACAATGTAAAAAGAGAAGAAAGTCTGGACAAAACCATATTTAAGTCAATATGTTGTAATCTTGGTCTGCTGACATGAGGGATGGGGTGTAAAAGTGCACTGATTGCAATATATGTAGAACTGAAATGTTTTATTTTATTTTTGGATAGGGGAATGTGTGCATTATGTCCATGGCTTAATCTATATATATATATATATATATATATATATATATATATATATATATATATATATATATATATATATATATATATAAATATATATATATATATATATATATATATATATATATTGTGAATGCAAGTGGGTTTTAAAAAATGAGAGACCACAATGTAATTAATAGTTTTCTTTAAGCAAATAAATGTTTAGTGTCACTTGAGAAATCTGAAGTTGAGAGCAGCTCAACATTATGTTCTTATCTTTCTATAGAAACAGGATGACTAAAGATGAAGGCAATAAATTGAGGGGTCTGGACATTGTTTACTGAGGGAAACTTTGACCTGCCAAGTATTAGTGGGTGCATGTAATTTAAAAGTTGGAAATAGACATTTAAAAAATTGTGATATATAATAGGTGGGAATATTGGGTCTATAACACTTAATCAAACTCACTGTTTATCAAATCCCTATTATTCAAACCCTATTCATCAAAGACACAAATCAGTGAATGCACTTTTAAACAAAACTTTTTCTAGGGCAAAGCAATGGTTGGCCGCTATCTGGAATTTGCCTTTTTCCCCACTATAGTGCGATCTCGGAGTTGGTATATATTTAGTTAGGGGTGACACAGAGGGCATAGCCTCCCACCTGGTTAGATTTTAAACTTTTGTTGTTTTTTTTTAGGGTTGCTAGGTTGGGCTACCATTGGTTAGCCCTAGGAAAAGTTTCATTTAAAAGTGCATTCATTGATTTGTGTCTTTGATGAAGAAGGTGCGATGAATAGGGATTCTATAAATAGTAAGTTTGATTAAGTGATATAGACTCGGGAATAATAACTGCTTATCATAAAAATCCACATAACATATTAGTTTGGAACATGAATGGCACACAGGTATAGGCAAAAAGGAAAGAGTATTGAATTATATTAAGAAATAAAGAGTGCAAATAGCAATGGTACAATAGACACTCTTGGAAAAAAAATAAGCATGTGAATTAGATAAAGAAAGGATTTCAGCAGGGGATATTCAGCAGAGTATAGGGGACAAAGGAAAATGGTAGTACTTATATTAATTTTTAGAGGCGCTCTAATAGTGATAGAAGACAGTAATTGTATATTTGTGTTAGTAAGGGGCTACTGGCAAAGGAGATGGATTATGCTTGTATATATTTATATTCCACCTAAAACTGCTTTTATGGAGCTTAAGAAAAATTTGCAAGAAATAATTACCTTTCAGCAGGGAATATTGCTTACAGCTGAGGACTAGAACTTTTAATTGCAACAGTGATAATGTATCTAGGGGACCTAGAAGGGAAAATATAACAAAAGAGGTTAGATCTCTGAAGAATGTTATAAAAATATTTGGCAAGAAAGACACGAATTCAGGTACAATAACTGGGCTAGACTAGACATAAATTATATTTCACAGGTACATGTGCATGTAATACAATGGTTTGACACATATTCAATAAGATTTCAGATCATGGACCAATAACAACTAAGATAAAAATGCAGGATAATGAAGCACACATGAGAGACTGGTTTTTCCCACCTGCCTGGTACAAATAGAGGAATTTAAGAAATTGGGAGTGGAAATGATATAAGAGTTATTGGGGAATATAGAAATTTCTTCATAAGTTATATCTAGTGATTGTGATAAAAGAAAAGTGGAGTTTAAATATAGGGCAGAAATAAAAGAAAATGAGAGATGGTTAAGAAGTAACAACAATTATTTAGTATGGTTCCCAAAACTGCAGAATAAGGGAGATCTCATAGAAAAGAAGAGGTACAAATGTAGAGTGCTGGAGAGAAAATAAGGGAGTAGATGGATAATCTGCATGAGTTTAGAAAATTTGTTGTTAAGCAACTGTTTTTGATAATAGCGCCATAATATTTAGGGACAATTTAAAGTCTTTCCAGAATATAACATTAATGAAGACAAAACATAGGCTCTATCTGTAAACTACATACCCACACATGGGCAGCAAGACCTATATTTATGGGGAGACAGTAAATTTAAATATTTAGGAGTATGGCTTAAAAAGGATTCTATTATGGCAGCTAAGGATTGTTGGAAGAGACAAAATAAAAGATAATACAAATGCTGAGAAAGTGGAATGTCTTATTTATGGATATGGATAGCAAGATACAAGCAGTGAAAATGTTTTAATCCCTTTAATTTAATATACATGTCAGGCATATCTTTATCAACCAGAGGAGAAGTTTTTGACAGTAATTAATAAAGAGTTGAAGGATTTTATCTCTGAGTGGAAGAGAGTAAGGGTCAAGTGGGATAAGTTGATCCTTCCAGTAGTGGTTTAGGATTGCAAAACCAGTAATAAAAACTTGTAAAAATACAACCAAACACAATCCAAATGCTGGCTTTACTTTACTTTTGAGTTTTACCTACAAGTTTTGTTATGATAAAATTAGTTACTTGGACACATATTATTAAAACAGATACTGGCTTTAAATTTATGATTTATAGGAAGCCTACTGCTAGTAACTCATATTTAGAATTTGGAATTTGTCACCCCCTGCTCCAAAAGAGAAACATTGTGAAATGGCAATGTGTGAGAGTCTCTCAAATGATCTCAGATTTAGGAGATCAAACTAAGGAACTAGATAAAGTAGAGGAAATGTTTGGGGCAAGGCACTACCCCCCCAAATCTGGTAAACGAAATTAGAAACTATGTATAATTTCAGTGGGGGATAAAATACAAACCACTTTGGGGAAAGGGTTACTACCAACTATCTGTGATAACACAGATTAAGAATTCAAGAGAGCTTTGGTATTTTTTACTTTCAAGCTTTTGGTATTAGAATATGGCCCACAAAATGATGACATAAAGAAAATTGTCAAATCTGTATGGAACATGTTAAGAGTGCATCACGAAATATACCAAACATTAGGAAATAGTCCCACTCTTAGTAATAAAACAGGATGAAAACATATTTTGAAAGGGGCCTGAAAAAACAGATTAATAGAGATAATAGTAGGAAAGGAACTAGGAAATGTGGGAGATGGGCCCAATACCCATATATACTGGAAGGTGACAGCTTAAGGTTAGATAATAGCTTATGTTCTAAGGTACACTTCTTGAAAGGAAATTGTCAATCTAAACAGATAGTGTATTTAGCAAAATGTAAGGGATGTTCAGGATATTATGTAGGGAAAACTGATAGGTGTTTTCATAGGAGAATCTATGAACACTTATATGACATTAGAAAGGGAAATGAAATGAGTGCTCTGTATAAGCACACAAAAAATTGTCCCCAGCCATCTGTGTTTAAATTTGTGATATTGGACAATGTTATAGTTAACCCTAGGGGGGAGATTTAAAGATGCTTTTAGAAGTTAAAGAAATTAAATGGCAGTTGAAACTACAAGCATCTTATCCCCCAGGCTTAAAACAGCAAATTAGTATTCAGCCCTGGTTAAACTTTATGGCTATGGGAATAACCTGATATTTAGCTGGTAAGAACTAAATTTAGTTTTAAAATTAAAGAGGTATTAGAATTTTTAGTAAAGGCTGTTTTTATACTGTATTGTTTTAAATGATTTACGCAAACAAGGAATGTTTTCCTAATTAGCCTTAATTCAAGCACTGCTGTGATAGGCTGTGTGTATATAAAATGAGAAAGGAGGGACTGTGAATGTTATATTCTGAAGAAGTCCTATTTCACAGGACAAAAGCGCTTAATATGTTATTTTATTTTTTTAATAAAGTGGAAATGTTTTAAATTGGTCTAGAGTCCTTTGAGTGTCTGTGCGATTAAAGACAGTCTTTGGATTGTGGTTTAGGATTACCTGATTTATTTATTTATTTATTTCCAGTTTGATTACTGGGGAAGACCTCTGGGCCCAGAGAGCCCATTTTCAGTGGAGGCCTGGGAGAAAAGCTCCATGAAACAGATTACAGTAAAGATAGCAGTCCAATAAAAATAAAAGTACAAGTTCAAACACATATCAAATAATACAAAGCATGAGCAATATTGCCAATAGTGGAAAAGTGTTGGGCAGATACATTTTAACAAATTCACACAGTTAAAGTCAAAAGTCAAAAGGTATTTACAATATTTACAGAGTTTGAAGGGATATTTTAGAGCTACACAGTTAAGGTTCATATCCATAATGCAAGCAGAAAACTTTAATTCACAGTGGAAAGGGATAATAATGTAGCGGGGAGAAATTCAAGAAACAAGGAGACAGTGGAATTTTGGATGCAGATCCTTAAGGAGAAAAGCAACAGCCATATAGAATATTGTATTTACAAAGTAGCAGCAAGTATTCCAAGAACTAAGGCAACATGAGAATGAAGAAAGGAGATACTGCCAATAGGGATGATTGCAATTAGCAGCACAGAGAGTAGGCAAGAGGAGGCTGGAATTTACTGTTAAAATACAGCAAAGGAAACAAGGTCATGTGAGCAAATAACTAGAGAGGATAAGATAACAGAGTAGGAAATGCCCAATCAGGGTATAGGCAAAGAGAAAGGGATAGGGGAATCCTAAGTAGAAGACATATTGTGGAAGAATATGTAGTTGAATCTAGAACAGAAGATGCTGTTAAAAAGAGATAATTAGAAGGGCATATAAAATATTACATAGGTTAATATTACATTACATTACATTATATAGGAGTCAATCAGAAGAGGTAAGAAAAGATTGGAAAGAGAGACTAGAAAAGCAAAACAGAAGGAAACAATGGGAGGATGTAGGTATGCAACAAAGTCTAGGAGATTTATGATTTGTTGCTTGGGAGCATTTGCATAGGTATTTTTATACCCAAGAAAACTCCAAAGATTTTTTTTTTTCAGATAGCAAATGCTGGTGGCATGATAGGGAAGAAAGAGGTAACTCAAACAAATATTTTGAAAGTGTAATGAGTTGACAGACTTTAAAAATTCCCTAGAGAGTACTCTGACAGAAATATTGGGTGTGTAAATGGCTGTAACTAAGGAAATTGTTTTTTTAAGCTGGGATACAGGATCTGAATTGCCTAGACATAGTACAACCTTGTTAAATTTAATTCTGGTGGCTGTGAAAAAAAGGAATTACTAGAAAATGGAAATTGGTGTAAACCAACTGTATTTGAGGGTCTTTATTATATTGTCACAAGCTGACAATATCGAATCTGATATTGTCGGTGTGACAATATCGAAAGCAAAGAATATCGGCCAGGTAAACGGAAATCTCCATAGGGGGAGATTTCTGTTTACCTCAATGTAGTGTGGTCTCGGAGTTGGTATATTTATGTAGCGGGGGGTGTGGGGGTGCAGGAGGGCTTGCCCCCCTGCCTACACCCTTTGTTTTTTTTGTTGTTTTTTTGTTTTTTTTATCCTTATTCGATATTTTACTGCATTGATTAATTGCCTATGACATTTATTGTTTTGATGCAGTAAAATTTAGACGAGGTAATATAAACGCGTATTTGAAGTAGTGAATATTGTAACAGAAATAAAAAAAACTGGAAATGGGATATTTGGAAAAGGGTAGAAGCAAATGATATTGAAAAAAAATGGAAACTGTGGGAACAATACATGCAGGATAATGTTTTGGAGGAGGAGTGAGCTGTAAGGGATGGCAGGAGTTGGTCAAGTTACGTAATGTTGGATTGATGGCAATTGTATAAAATAATGTATGTGATGTATGTTTGAACATGTTAACATGGTTTGTTTTCTTTTATAGAAATGTATGTTTGCCTATGTCTTAACTGATTATTCAGTAAAGGTGTTGAAAAATAATGTTCCAGTCCTCATCAGGAAAATATACAATTGGAATTAACCAAATGTTTAGCAGCAGTAGGATGAATTAAAGATGCTGGGTCAGGTTTGGGATGAGAGTAAAAAAAACGTAAAAGACAAAGGAACTTTATACATTCTATCTGCCTTTTTAGTGGTAGCTGATTGCCTGTCAAGAATATTGCATGCAATAACACATACATCCTCCAAAGCTAACTAACATGATGAAATGGGTGAAGGTTCTGGAAATTTCTGCTGTAAGAGCTGATAGTGTTTTCTTAGGGACTGAGAAATTTCAGTGTTCTCCCACTGCAAAAAATATTAGTATATTCTGGACTGTAGACTTAGAGGAAGTGAAACCCCCAGAGGGAGAATCAGCTCTTCTGGGTCTGAATCAGAAATCTGAGGAGAAAATCCTGTATATGTCCTTTCATCTTCCAGTCCAGATTCAGAATACTGATTCTCTTTGGGAAAAGAGATATCTTCCTTTCTTTTTCCAGAAACCACCTTACAAGAGAGATCAATACCTTGAATTAAACCCTGAGCCAGACCCAGTAAACTACTCTTGTCTAAGGAAATTTGAGGAGGAGTAGGTGCATATTTAGTTTTCTCTTTTTGACAGGAAAAATGGGGTCAACAGTATTATTAATGGCAGCACCAGCTTCCCCAGGAATTTGTACAAGACACAAGTCTTTTCTGTTCCCTGTTCCCTCTTCTAGGACTGACAAGAGCCACTCTCCTGCCCAGTGAGGGGACACCATCAGCCACTGATGACTTGGCTAACCCTTGGTGCATAATGGCTGTAGGGGCTATACCAGAGGGATCCAGGGTAAAAGATAAGAGGTTTGAGGTACAACTAATCATGAGAGCAGAGTCACCAACCTGCGACTCAGGCAAATTGCTAGCCTGCAGTGGTTATACAGGCTGTCTGCTTAACTTTTTCTTTTTGTGTGTGGAAGAAAGAATAGCCATGGGACCAACAGTTTCCTTCATGGTCAAGCTGAAAGTGATGCTTTTTCTTGGAGAAAACAAGTAGCAAATGTTGAGTCTTTAAAAGTCACTTTTATAACACAAATGTTTAAAATAACTTAACTGAACAGGAAAGTATTAATAAGCAAATATTTTTAATTGAATGTTTCCCCCAAAGATAACTTATCTGACCAGCAAAGGAACAGTACAAGCCAACTGTTGATCCCTGAAAACCTCAGAGCAATGTACTCTTCTGGGCAGGAAAGCTCATAGCGGCTTGATTTCTAAACCTGTCTTCTTCATCGGCTCAGCTCAAACTGACAGACAATTTGGGCATGTGGAATGTGCACTGAAACTTTGGAAGCTGGACAGCTTTTATATCCCATGCAGGATATAACCCATATAGTTAAGGCTATTACAGCAGTCATCAGTATTTTAAACATCTAGAATGGCAAAGTTAATTTTTAGTACTGGTGTGCAGCAGGATTTCAAAGATGAGTAGATTGAATATTATTGTAACTGCTGATATAGAATGATGGACTAAAAGTGTTTGTTTTACTTAACTGTAAGTTCAGAATTAGTGTGTTTGGAGGGTGATAGTTATTTTTTAATGTATTCTCACTTAGAAGGGCCTCTTTGATGTTATTATTTATCAGGCTTTAGGTACATCATCCAGCTCTGATGTCTGACATGGAAATGAATATGTAGTTGTAACCTGGGAAATATTCAGTGTTTCTTGCTGTAGTCAAGATTCTTTTATGCCAAATATACCTGTTTGTAATTAAGAAGAAAAGAATATAGTTGCTCAGCTTGTTTGTTTTATTTTCTGCATTTGGTAATGTTAAAAGATTGTTTGTTTGCTGGAAAATATGTAGTAGTAGAATTTTAATTGTAAATGTAAGAATTGTAAGAATTTAATATGAGGGGAAATAGTTTATATATATATATATATATATATATATATATATATATATGGTTTACTATAACTTACGTGAACTGCAGTAAGTCAAATGGACAGGAAACCAAACCAAAAGCTTTCGGTTGATCACAGTCAGTTGAGTTGCAAGGTGCACTCGACCTTTCAGTAATCGACATGCTGAGACTGTGGAGGGAGGTCATACTTCAGTGACGAACAGGGAAGTAGTCCATTTCCTCACTGTAGTGCGATCTCGGTGTTGGTATATTTAATATGCAGGTGGTGTGGGGGGGTGCAGGTGGGCATAGACCCCCTGCTACATAGTAGAACTATGGTGAGTAACACTGGTGGAAGGTGAAAATGTCAAATATGTCTAATACACATTTCCGTGTTTCCCATTTTTGACATTCCGGTCTTTCGCTGTTTTGAAATGCAACATTATTTTTTGATGTTGCAATTGTTCGCCCGAACCCCTTTTGAATATACCATAGTAGTTAGTGGGGAAGACAAGGATAGACAAATAGTGGATGTAGACATGAGAATTTGATGGGTTTAGATAAAGAATAGGCAGTTATTCTTCCGGCAAGTTGTTTGAACCTGGTTGGAAAGATGGCTTTTTGTTGAGATTTGGCTTTAAGTAGGGTGGTGTGGGGGCTGAGAGTTCTACTTGTGTGGTCATTACTGAGAATATGTATCTTTCCATTACTGTGGTTAACAAAGCAGGACTGGGCAGGGAATATTAATAAGTTAAAGGTGATTAAAGAGTTTAAGTGGAGACTACGTGTGGATGGAATCTGTGTTGCACAAAGATAAACATTATATATAGGACTCATGTGAGGATTTCCTGAGAGTTCAGGATATGAAGATGATATGTGATTTCTGAAGCTGTGTAGTACACAAGAAATGGCACTGCATGACCAACATACTAATGGCAGTAATAATTAAAAAAAAGAGGTCACTCATCACATCTCCCCTTTCCTGAAGCAAAAATAAATGACATTGTGTGGTAGAATTTTACAATACAGTTCATTAAAGTCTACAGAGTTCACACACTCTCTTTTATAATACAGTGGGGAAAAATGGTAAATTCCCTGATCCTCACTATACAGCAATCTCCATTCAAAAGCTCTGTCATTTCAGAAAGTCAATCACATGGAAATTCGACTTTCCATTGAGCTGATCTTCTTAATGGAACACCCCTAACTATAGCAATTTACTAATCGCAATACTTTCTGCACAGGAAACCTTAATTTCTACCAAATATAGTGATTCTATATTCTACCAAATTCCATGAATCTACATTTCTGTAAATCTGTTCTACCCCACCAAAGCTGTTGTGCACAGAGCAACAATACAATGTAGCATACTGTCAATTATATCTAAATAGGTGGTAGCACCCAGTCATATGTACTGCATATTTTAGCATCACACACCATGCATCCAAGCAATAATTTTTCTTATAGATGGGTATTTAACTTACAACTGCCTTCCAGAAGAACTATAGAAACAGACAGATGTGCATGTACAGTGCTATCATTCACAGCTCATTAAAAGAGGGGTCTGTATTATATGTTCGAAGTCTGAAAACTTAAAATCTCATATGATCGACCCCATATGATCGAAGTTTTCAAACATCGAACATAAAATATAAACAAACTAAAAGTAAAAAGACCTACCTGAACGCTCTATGCAGGGGGGCAAGCCCCCCCCTGCACCCCCACACCCCCGGTTACTTAAATATACCAACTCCGAGATCTCATACATTGAAGTGAAGGGAAATACTCCCTACAGCGATCTCCATTGTAACATTTGATGTTTGAAAACTTCGCTCATATGATATCAATCATATGAGATTCAAAGTTTTCAAACTTTGAACTTACAATATAGACCCTTAGAAAAGTATTGTTTGATGATATTTCTCTTTTTAGACTGCCGTTGTCAGCAGTACCAGTGATATTTTTGTCTGTATGTTCTGTTTATTAAAACCAATGATATCAACATCCTACCAGGATCTAGAACACATCCTCCAACTTATGTGATGGGGGAGCAGCACCATTGTCACTGGTTTAACATTAGCATATATCTGAATAACAGACCAGAGCCAGTCATATGTCAGCATGTTAAAACATAACACACATAATAAATGCTTTGTACCCAATGCAGCAGCTATATACATGATATTACTATGATATGATTATGTTCATAAGTTCTGTTTATATGGATTCATATATATAGATGGCTATAGATATAGATATAGATATAGATATAAATATAGCTATAGATATACATATATAGATATAGATATAATAAAATCCATGTAGACATAGTGTAGAGCCTACATGAAAGTTATTGTGTCCGTGTACATTGTTTCCACTTGGTAGCATGCCATGCATATTAATGATGCCATGTTGCTGAGGGAGAGCCATGGAACACACTTATTGAATCAGTGTAGAGAAAATATGACTAACTGTGTCCGCAGATAGGGAACACACCCCCTGCATTGTCTGAGTGCATTATATCAATGTATTTAATTTAATTTTTTTTTTCCAAGTTTGTGCAAGTGACGCATGCCAGACATCTAAAAATAGAAACCGGATGCATTTAATTTGTAATGCAAAGGTCAAGTTTAAGCATAGCTTAGTGGGTTTGTGCAGCATGGTGTGGTGTTTAGCAGTGCTTAAAGTTAGCTCAGAGGTATATGTAAAAGTATAGCAGCATCCACATATCCACGCAGGCAAGTGGTTGGAGTTATGGCCTTATGTGCAATAGGTGCAAGGTCTGAATACATGGAAGATAATGTACGCATTTATGTTCCAAAGACAAATTGTTGTGATTATTTTTCAATCCTGATCTGCTGCACTCAGCTAAGCTATGCCAAGACATGCTAAGACCTGCTAAGAACTGCATAAACAATCTCTATTTATGCACTGCCTTAGCAGTGCTTGGCTGTACTTAGCTGGTTTACTCACTGCTAAGCACTAATAAGCATTGCCAGTTTAAGCATTGCTCAGCTCAGGTGTGCTGGTTTGTGCAGTGCCAAGTGATGTGCCACATTTTTAAAAATTGCCCAATGGATCACAAGGGTTGGAAAATTGTCTATATTAAGCTCAACAGGCAGGAATACAGCATAATCCGTAGGAGTGCTTTCACTGACAGATACACTATGGCAGGCATTCAAAAGGGTTTGTGCTTCTGGGCACAGCATTGGGGCATTCAGGAGTCCAGAGTCATGGTTGGACTCCTTCTAAAAAAAACATGAGGGCCGGCTGATGCAGAGAGGCTGCCAGAGCTCAGAGTGCAAGTAGGAGGCCTGGGACCAGCTGGCAAAGGTCCTCACCAGTGCAACTGGTATCCCCGCAGGGGAAGCAGTGTCATCACCACCATGATGACCTGAAAATAAGGAAGGGGGCTGACTTGGACACATGGGTCCAAGAATTCTGGGCTGGGAATGCCCCACATATATGTAAGCACCATTACCTGTGTTTCACCAATATCTAATCTTGAAAGTCTACTAAACTGGTATGCATAATGGTGTCCTTCCCTCGCAACAGCTGCAAAGGAGAAGGCTCTCAACATTGAGGCACATGCTGGGCACTTGGCCAGGTTGGTCCATGAGTGTGGTGAGTACACTTCTATTTAGCAATCTATAGTCAGATAAACAAGAAAGAGTAAAGTGTTACTTGCCATTAGGTATATGCAGTAAAGATTGTATTGCAATGAATGTGCACATAGACTTCTACTTCAATAAGTGACTACTGAAAATTGTAGTGCAATAAGCAAGGAATAGTCAAGTATTAACTTTGCTAAAGTAAATTAAATTAAGTTTCTACTGCAATAACTGTGAAATTAAACTGTGTTGCAACACCTGCATTACAACAACAGCTGTGCAATAAAAATGAGAAACTATACCAGTAAATGCATGACGGTACCTCTAATAAAACTATGTTGTGCACTATGGAGGGAATTAGGGCTGTTTTGAATGAAATCAATTATAACAACTGTTCTGCAATAAAATTACATAACAATACCAGTGTCTGCCTCAAGGTATATTTAATAAAGAGTGTTGTGCAATAAGTGCAGATTCAGAGTGTTTTACAAGAAATTAATTATGACACCTGTTCTGCATAATATGAAGCAATAACAATAACACACAAGGTATATTATGTATATCAGGATTATTTTATTTTAACCATTGCATTTCAGCTATATGCATTCAGGCTCTGAGGTATGGTGTTGCAGGCAAGTATAACCATGTAATATATGTAGACTGCAAGTATATTGTCTGCAAATGTATATGGGTGAGCTAGTCAACCCAATAACCTGATATGGTTTGTAAACTCCACAAATATTTCAACCCACTAATAATATATTTTTACACCTGCATTCTATGTAGTAATGTATAGATTACCTAGTTTCTCTTTTATGCTTCATTTCCATGCCTGTGTGTTAACTGTCACTGCAGTCTACTATAAAACTGTACTACAAATACCAGGTCATATATTGGTTCTAAGTGAGCAAATATCAGTCAATATGCAAACAGCAGTGACTCATTAGCTCAGTTTGTTAAATGATCTGTCAGAAGTACATTTTGCCACATACAGACCAGGGTTTGAATCCAGTGCACTGTAGCACTATATGTTACAGTAGCAATCATGAAATGATTACAGATTTTCTCTCCTCAGTAACTGCAGGAAAATGGGTGAGTTAGGCCATAGTCTGGGTAAATAATTGTGTGCTTAGATTTCACAGAGTGTTAAAATTATTACCAGGTATGTGAATATACAGCATAAAATAAAGGAAATAAATATAACACTAATAAAAGAAAATAAATAAAATGTGTAATTATTGGTATGGCTGTATGCCTGGAGTGCCCTTTAAAGGTTTCTGCAGTCAATTAATACATTTGATGCAGATGTCCTCTGCAGTCACTGCTATTGGGTTCTATCCCCATGCCTGTCAAGCAAGGCATGATAGTAGTATAGTTTTTGTACTGTACACATACATGTCTCTCAAGTGTCATGCTGTCAAGTAATGTAGTAGTGCATAATCCCTCTGTCACACATTTACCATTGACATGAGTATCTAACCAGAAATGTATCACTACATCAGCCCGCAGTACACCTTGGTAGTTATATAGATCCACTTGCTGTGCAAGTGCTCTGTGTAGATTACTACCCACAGTTGTTACGACGTGCCCCATACTGCCCCATGCAGATAGCTTAAGAGGTATGTATGCGCTACAGCAGTTATAGTCCACTTGTAAACATAAAGAAAGGACAGATCTGTAGAGTAGATAGCAGTACTGTTCTCCACAAAATAGATTATAATGGTATTAATGGACTGTGTATTTCTCTCTCTCCCCACCCCTTATCTTAATTTATTTATTATTGTTATCCACTAGTTAGGGTTTACTATTACCATCTGTTGTTACATTAAATTTTATTTTGGGGCATGTGTTTTACTATTGTTATGTATTATAATGGCTGCATATTAACATATCTTGTTAAATATCTATGTTGTTGCCTTTATGCTGTAACTGCTACTGGCATGCTGTTAATATACTGACTGTTATGTTATTTATTGCTGTGTTCTATATAATATGCATTGAAATGTGATGGGTTTATTTCCAATGTTCTGGCATGCTGTTATTACTAACAATAGTTTTGTTCATAACTAACTTAAATGTATTGCTTCACCTCCATAACCACACCACATCAGGGTAGGCCGGTTCCTGCTGATCTGCCTACCCTACCTCAGACAGCCATGGCACCGGGTGCCAGCATGTCTAGGATCCAGGCTGGTGGCGCCCCCCCCCTGCTTTCCCTGCACCACCTTTGGGTAGAACCTCCTCAGAGGATGGGACGCATCACCCCGGGAGTGGTGGTGGAGAGATGCCAGTCACCCAAGATGAACTACCAGCCATGGTGTGCAGGATAGTTTATAGGGAGCTATGAACAACTCCTGCACTGGATTGAGGGCAGACTCTAATACTGGTGCAGCCTGCTGGCCCTGGAAGCCAGCCTCCAGCACAGCCACCTTTGGGGCAGTGAAGGAGCAGTGTTGAAGGCCCATGGGTGGGGTGCTCAATCATGCTGTTCCATCTGGAGGCAGATGCTTCTCAGATTCCACAACACCCTCCCCATCCAAGGTATTTAACCCCTCATGTGTCACACACCGTCCCTGTTTGCTGTCTTGTCTGTCTTGTCTGTCTGCAGTTGCATCCTCTCCTACCAAACCTACCTCCCCACACATACCTATATCCCTTCCCCAACATTCCACTCTGTCCTTAAAAAAAGAAAAAAAAAAGTTAATCTGTCCCACAAAAAAGTATCGCCACATACTTAGCTCTCCATTTCGCACACATGTCCACTGGACACAGCTAATATTGCCCAATTGGCTTGACAACACATTTGTGCTGTCCTCACCCCTCATTCCAGGGTTTGAGAGTACAAATTCATCAACAAATTCTGTCAAACTGCACAGCTGTTGTTGTACAAGAAATGGAATGCTAGGGTTCTTCCCTACACCCATTCTTCACATCCCTACCTACCTGTCGGTATGTTTCTCCCCCTGCTTCCCCTCATTTCATCATTGTCCTATCACCCCCTTTTTCTTTTCTTTTTAAATTTTTAATGAGGGTTTGCACGGAGCTATGTGGCGCACCGTGATGCGGCACATCACGCAAACCCACTCACACCTGCTTAAAAGTGCTTTAATGTGCTTTAATGATCTTATGTGTTTCTCACAGTATTAGGCACATCTACAAAATAATCACCCTTGCCAAGTCTCGAATGCAGCCCCCTGTTAACTACAGCATAGTGTATTAGCCCACTAGGCCACTCAGCTCTTAATTAAAAAAGGTGTTTCCAGCAAAGTATACTGATTGCCACTGACACACTGCGAGTACATTTAATGGGAAAATGGGAGTATCCCCGAGACACTGATGGAAAAATTACACCAGTACACAGCAAAATAAATACTAATGGATGTATGTGAGGCCTGGGATAGCAGGTAAATGTACCCTTTTATCAACAACATCTTTAAACACACCTGCTAAGCAGCAATGGCAAAGTACATGTGTACAACTGGGACCCTGCTGCAGAGCAACTACCTTTGACAGCCATGCACATAATGATGGATGCATACATGTGTCATAGACTATATGTGTGTACATATATCTTGCGAATACACCTCCTGTAGTACTAACTCAGTAGCTCAGTCTGTTAAATGCCTTGCATGCAGTACATTTGCCCCCTGGGTTTGAATCCAGTGTGTTGCACTTCAATTACATTGTTGTGAACACCGCAAGAAATGACTGAATCATGCAATTTTAACCCACAAAGGTTGCTGCTACTGAATTAACTGCTACCCATGTTTGCAAGTCAAATGCCTGTAGGTAGGGACACACTGTACATATTCCTATAGCATAACTACATGTCACCTACTACTCTGTGATTGGCACTGTTACATAACAGATGCACCTTAAACACAAGCCTTGACTGGGTACCCTTATCCTGGCTCTGCTATAATGATACAGCAGCCACTGCTGCCTCAGTTACACATACAGCTTGCTCTCCTCCAAAGTGTTCACACTCCCCCTATGTGTTGTAGGCTGCAGCAACAGCTGCAGCCTGGAACATACACAGATGTATGTTAAGCTAGCTGCTACAGACCTACCATACCTCACACCCCTCTACAACAAGGCATCCAGAATAAAACATACAAAAAGGGTTGGGGAAGGTCCAGTGACAGGGACATGTTTCACAGTTTGCCATCGCAATGTCATGGGACAATGGCCAAGCATATCATGCAAAACTGTGGACATACCTCATAAATCTCAACAGTGAACAATATTTGTACCTACCCACTGTGATGCTGTAGTCTCTACACCTCACTAATGTCCATCTCAAAGACTAAGAAATAGGCCAAGACCTACATGAATCCCTTAAATATTGCACTGTGGTGCCTTGTCATTGGTTAATGAAAGTGCAACCCAGCTGTTTTGGATGCAGTTAGCAAGTTTGAGCCACAGACTGGTGCACAGGCAATCATCTGTTAATGAGCATCACCTACAGAAGGCAATTAACTGCTTATGGGGAACAGATATGTATGTTGCTTTACTCAGACAGACAATAGTTTTGCAAGTTGTTTGCAGAGGTTCTGGTCAAAATAGGATTATTTCACTCTACCAGGTATGTAATACATGTCCCGATATAATGGGATGCAGATGGGAGGATGGAGGTATGGGGAATAGGGATTACAACAGTAGGCCTGTAGTACATCTATGGTATTGACATGTTGGTGATACTCTGCTGTCCAACAGTTACAGGCAGGCCTCTCAACTGTCCCTGCCCTGAATCAAATCGCAGCTCTGCCCTTGTTACTCCTTCCTACAACAGCTGGCTGTTGTAGAAAAGCTAGTGGATTATAAGTTAGACATACTGATAGTAAGTAAGGGTGTACACAGCTATAATATCAAAGGATGTACTGTAATTCACTTCCTCTCAGTCTGTCAATGTCACACAGAAATAATGCTGACATTGTAAAGGTATCCCTGACTGTTCCTGATGTACTCTGACTAGGTCAGTATTTTGTTGACATTCGTACCTCATTGCATGAGAGCTATGGCTAATATACGTGTCAACCCCTCACAGCAGGAATTCAGGTCATAGCCATAATTAGTTGGGGGACACAGGTGACACAGCAACAAAATATACATATTGGCCATACAAAGTAAGAGTATGAATAGACTAACAGATATTACTGTAGCATAAGTGTTTTCTGAGGGGTCTGGCATGTGACTGCCAGATTCTCTATAGTCTGACAACAACCATCAATGATTGCCCAACCATTTGTCAGACATCCACATGTGTATGCCAAAAGGACCACATCTATGGTATAATGCCTACAGGGAACATACACTACATCAGGTTTACTTTGCTGTCTGTCATTGTGGCACACTGGTGTAACTGCACTGTCTCCATATAGTTGTTGTACTAGCACACAGCTATTTGTCTGACAGTGGCTGTATGACATAGTAGTGGGACTTTGCCCTTAGGGAACACAGCATAGTAGACTGCAGTGATGGGTGTAGAGACATACAGCATACTCTGTCACGGCACACAGGGACATAACCGGTATTGCTTCTCTCTTGGTGATAGCCAAACATGTAGTGTGTTGATAGACTGCAGGGTATGATGTGTGATAGTGCAGCCTATTTTGTTTGTGCAGGATCTGTACATCGTGGACCTCCACATATCTGGTCCTGTAATGTGTTCCCCTGTTGTTGTCTTGCAAGTATGATGTATCGACAGAGACATCCTCCATTTTCATCTGCAGAAAATTATGCTATAGTGGATGCCATCAGACTCAACCATCACATCCTGCTGTCAAGGGGTCATCAAAATCAAGAACAGCGGGCAACATTGTGGGCCAACCTTGTGCAGGCTGTTAATGATATTGACCAACAGGACAAGACCTATGAGCAGGTTCAACACCAGGCCACAGACATGGTCAATGACACACATCAAAGGGCAGCTGCTGTTGCCAGGGATAGTGCTGCCACTGGTGGAGGGCCTGCAACACAGCAACCACTCTCAGCCCCAGAGGAATTCCTGGAGAACCTAGGATCAGTCCACAGCTCCCAGCCAACATTCACACCATACATCCTAGAGATGGGTGCCACAGCATCCACATCAGAGGAATGTCCAGATAAGCCAACTCTGTACACCAGTATAATACATTTGCAGTCATTATGGTAGGCTCTAAAGACCACTACATGACTGCCAGGTCTGTCTGCATTGGAGAGGGTGTTAGATGTTCACCACAGTTGTGCACACATACTCAAAATGGCAGCAATATAGCCAGTATCACATTAATCAATCAAAAATAGCAACCATAACAAAATAGAACACAGCAACACGGTTCTATAAAGGCTGTCTTCTTACTCCATAAACTCCACCAATAATTCCAAGAACAGTCGAAAAAACGAGAATAGCGAAATGTAAGCTTTATTCCATAACAAAGATAAAACAGGACTGAGCCCTATCACATTAGCTACTGTACATGTGGATATACATACATATTCCTCCGGATTCACAAATCCTCTGTGTAAGACTAAATAAGTCTTACTCAGAAACTGCAGTTGAACGGTATGACATCAGTGTGCTATGCATATTCATGAGGGCACGCTGACTCCACTCCAAGTCTAACGCAACCATGCAGGAAGGCAGGGGGCATGTCTGACTGCAAAGTAGTCCAAAGGTCCACACCCTTGCATGTGTCTGAATTGTGAAATGTCAACACACATGAGTGAGTCCGCTCAAATGTCTACGTACCCAACACTACACTCCCTCACATTGTAAACCCCCAGTACAGTTATAAAAAGTAAAACTTTAAATTTTTTTTTCTAATTCCCAATATAGCTGCCTGTATTTGCGCGTGTTTGCACGGGTGTGCCCATTGCTTAGCTGCAGTTAGCAATGTCGACAGTGAAGAGCATAATAAGGAATGTATATGCAAATTAAGCCAAATCGCAATAGCATAGTGATAGATCCTTCGCACAAAGAGGAGGCATTCATGGTTCGAGTCCCACCACTCCCCTTTCTATTTTATGTTTTAAATTAGTATATGAAATAATTCCTGACATATATGAATAAACTTTTACTAAAAAGCATTGAAATGGCCTATGTATCAGTGAACAAAATGTATATTTATAAAGGATCCTGACATATAATTGCCTGTAGTTAAGCAGCGCTTTACCCAGCGCAGTCTAGTTGCCCATAGCTAAATAGCACTTTACCCAGTGCAATCGGTTAGCGCGGAGGTGCACGCCATGCCAACCAGTGCACCGTTGGGCAATGTGGAGCAACGTAGAGCAAATTTGCTTAAACACAGCCACACTCCCTAGCCTGTCTGGACAGTAGTAAAATAAAAAGCAATGACAAGGTTCGAACCCGGGGCACTGTGCACCATAATCAAAGTACTGAACCACTAAGCCATGACAGCTTAGGATAAACAGCCACTGTTAACATACATATACTTATAAATCATAGATTAACCATTGCTAAGCAGGTCTGCAGTCAGCCGAGAATTTTCAAAAATGGCCAATCACAAAAAAGTGTGGGAAATGCGGCATATTTAAGCCGCATAGGCAGGAATACTCACCATAACTGATTGTAGCTCCCATCTGCAGTTAGAATGGCTGGTGCTGGAGAGGGTACATGATTTTGAGCGCAACGCTGGGGCATCGAGGAGTCAAAATACTTAGTTTGGCTCCTTGTCCACCGTCATGAGACAAGACTCCTGCAGGGCCAGTTCCAAGGGACGGAGTACAAGGCAGAGGCTTGGAACCGGTTAGCTCATGATCTCACCAGTGCCACAGGCATTCCTCGGACTGGTGAGCAGGTCTGTCACCACCATGCAGACCCGAAGAGTCGGAAGCAGGACCTACTGAACCGATGGATACAGGAGGCCCGAGGGATGCAAGATGCCCCACTACTGAGTAGGTAGCCATGGAATGCAGTATATAAGACATGCTAATTTAGTCTATATAATGGATAAGTATGTCTCAATATCCCTTCATTTATTTCACAGCTGCAGGTGTCTGTGCTGTGAATCAGCAAGCCTATGCAGATGGGCTGCTAAGGCTGTGCCACCAGGCAGGTTAGTAATTATTCTGCATATATTGTTATATAAAATAGGTTTGTGAGCCTGAAAGAAAGTGTTGTAGCCCAATAATACAGCCATAAAATGCCCTGAATAATTCCTCTGCATGTACTGTTATATAAAATAAGTCAGAGAGCCAGGAAAAAGAGTGTAGTAACCCATTAAGAAAGGTAAAATAAGTCCGGAATAATATCTCTGCATGTACTGTCATATAAAATAAGTGAGAGAGCCTGAAAAAGAGTGTTGTAACCTATTAATAGGTATAATATGTCTTGAATATGTCTTCCGTATGCACTGTAATATAAAATAAAGGAGAGACCCTGAAGAAAAGTGTATAATGTAGTTAATAAAGGTATAGTACTTGGAGTCTGTCTGTGTCATTTACTTTGAAATGTTGTTGTACCCTTGCATTATACAAATAGTAATGTTGTAATAAGTGCTGTTAACCCATACTTGGGCAGTCCCATATAAAGTGGATGATGGAAGTGCCAGTAGCTGTGAAGCATATATACAGTCCTCAACAGTCAGTTAATGGCTGGCATGCATAATTAAATCTGGTGCATGAGTAGCTTGTTAATGTGTTCCCCAGAAATGTGAGTGTGCTACACGAAATGTAGGGTTCTGTAGAAATTTAACTGAAAATGTCACATGAACACATCCAGATATGTAGATATAGAAATATAAATAAAATAAATAACTATGTAGCAGTAACATCTGCATCTTGGACAGTTAGTATGTCAGATATAGGTCAGGTATATAATGAACTAGCCAAACCCATTACACAACCTAATGCATGTTGCCAAGTGTAATAATACATGTAGGGGATATACACCCTCGGTCAATAGGAATGTAGTGTAGACTAAAAGTACTTATACAATGTTGAATGAGGTTTCTTTCTACACCCTACTGTATGTGCATAAACAATGCTATTCCACACCTCAATGGGTATGCCTAATCTCAAAACATTTGTTGGGACATATGTCCTATTGTTCTATAAATATCTGCATTTACTTTGATGCATGTGCCCTGTTCAAACACCACAATCTTGGTGGCCTGTTGCCACCAAACATCCCTGCATGCTGTTGGAATGTCCACTGTCATTCAATATATGCATGTGCTATGCTTGCTGTTCAACTGTTGGAACCTTGGTGTGTTGGGTTTATGGGAATATTACTGCATGCTTTTACAACTAATTTGGAATGCTGTTGTTTATGGTGTAATTAAACACACCTAATCACAGAACGTATGGGAAGGCCGGTCCCAGCGGACCCACCTGTCCCTCCTCAGCTGGTGATTGCACCTGGCATCAGCAGGTCCGGTGCCCAGCCCAGGCTCCTCTCCTTCATTGCTCCTGTGCCACCTTCGGATGGAAGTGCTGCAGAGGATGGGGCTTGTCCCCCAAGAAGGGCCACCTGTCACCCTCCAAAGGGTCTGGGCTGTGGTGCATAGGGAGATCCAGCGTTCAGTCGCTGATCCCCTACGCCAGCTCGAGGCGAGAGTGGCGTGACTCACAGGTGAGCCTGCCCCTCTTACACAGCCCTCAGCACAGCCACCCTGGGGGCTGTGAAGGTGCAGTGGTGACTGCCCATGGGTGGGGATCTTAGTTCCACTGTTACCATCTGTGGGCTCATGGGCTTGCGATTTCCAAACATCTGTCCCTGTCAATTGTGTTCACCCACCCCATGTGTCATACTTTGCCCCTGTATGCATCTTGTTTGTCTTGTCTGTTTACCTCCCCAATCTACCTCTCCAAATATACCTATTTCCTCTACCTCACTTTCCACTCTCACCTGAAAAAAAAAAAAGGGCAATCTGTTCCCACAAAAAAATTACGCCCCATACATAGCTGCCCATTTCGCACACATGTCCGCTGGACATGTAAACTGATAATTATAATTGGCAGTACAACAGACTTTGTTGTCCTCACCCCTCTCTCAGGGGTGGAAGGTTTCAAATTTCACTCCAAATTTATTGCATATGCACAGCTGTTGCTGGTAAAGAAATGGGCAGCCATGGACTTTCCCTACAACCGTCCTGCACATCCCGAGTTTGTTTCCCTACTGTCTTTCCCTCTTTGTGCCCCCTTTTTCACCACTTTCCTATCACCCCATTTTATTTTCTTTCAAAGAAATTAGCACAGGGGTTAGCGGGAGTAAGCACTTTTAAGCAGTAGTTAGTGGGTTTGAGCGAGTGTGCGCATGTGTGCCCTTAGCTAAGCATCACTAAGTGTCACGCAAACCCGCGCAAACCTGCCTACAACTGCTTAAAGTGCCTTAGTCACTCTGCATGGCAGGGCCCTTGTTCTGCTGAGCAGCAAACTAAAACACCTCTGTCAGTCTCGAACCCCGGACCTTGGACACTAGTCTGCATGAAGTACCACTAGGTCACAGTAGATTTACAACATGTTGGGGCTGTAATAAATATATCATGCATTACAATGAGTGAATGTAAAGGGAAAATAGGAATGTTATAACACAAATCTTGCTCTGTGGATCTTTACCAGCAGTAGTTGTGGAATTGCAAGACATGACTGTGAAATGAGAACCAGTCATTCTAGCTGGAAATAATGTTACAGTAGCACTTTACAAACCCCACACAGTATCAGTTAATTGTCTAATTAGAAAACAAAGTACATACTCCCATGCCCTTGCAACTCCCACTCTAATATCATCCACCCCATCCAACTACTAACTTTCTCTCACCTCCACTAACTACCTTGATGATAGCAAGCTCAGATGCTCATAAGCCTAGTACTTATTATACAGCACAAACTTCTCATTGTTACATTTGTTAATGCCTGTTATGTACTTCACAGATAAAGATTCTAGTTGTCTACTGATGTACTATGTTCTTCATCTGTAAATATGTTGTAAGTAATTGCTGTGTTAAATTGTTAATCACTATGTAATCCAATGTAACTACTGTCTGTTTATTTTACTGTGGAGCTTTTCTCCCCGGGCCTCCACTGAAAATGGACCCACGTCCAGTCGGACACTCCTGGTCAACAAATTTAAATAAATAAATAAATAAATAAATAAATGTATCTTGTGTAAGCATGTGGAGGGGTGAGTAAAGTTCTACACTGACAAGTGTGTACTAGAAGCAGCAACATTCAGGTTTGAGTACAACATGCAAATCACTGGCTACAACCCGAGCTTTAGAGATAAGAAGTATACCAACCTTCTGACTGACACAACGGTGTCCACAGCAAACAAGCATGGGCCCCACTTTGGAAAGCTGAAAGGGCTATGCCTAGCTAACCTAGCATTTTATAGCAGTGGGCTGCTATGACAGTGAGTAGTGCAATTACCACACAGCAGGCTGCATGCAATTAGTAAATGGTGGACACTAATTGGTGCAGAGGCCATCACATACACATGTGCAGATACCTAGAAAAGCAGGCTGTACTTGCTGTCTACACATGCAATAATCTCATTGCAGCAAGAGAGAGAGAGAGAGAGAGAGAGAGAGACAGAGACAGAGGCAGAGGCAGAGACACAGACACAGACAGACAGAGAAACACAGAAAAAGAAGGAGCAACAGACAGAGAAAAGAAAAAAAAGAAAAAAAATACATTTCCTTTAAAAACAAATGGAACACAGCAATACAAATGAAAGGTATGTAACACATATGTATATGCTGGCATGTAGTAGATGTTTATGAAGAGTACTCTACATACTGTGAATCATCCATATGTGGCAGCAGTACGTATCTCTATGTATCTGTACATGTGCATAGGGCAAGGGACATATTGCAACTGTTTGTGAAGGGTGTACATATATACATTGTTCAAGGTTGTTATGTGCATATTTCTATGTAGGTTGTACTGTGTGGAAAAGAAAATAGCATGCAGTGCTGGTATATGATATGTGGTGGTTAAACGCTGTGGGTATGCTCTGTCAGTTTTGCAGTGTTGTAGCCAGTGAGGCCTGCTAAAGCTACATGGGCTGAGGACACCTTCAATGCAGTCTGCACAATACTGTGCAATACTAGTACATCACTGTATATCTCACAACTGTCGCATAAGTGATATTCCCACCATGAAAAGTGGACTGTATATGTGCCTATATGTACATCTTTATGTACAGCAATGGATGTTTATATGTATGTGTATATGTATGTGTGTGTGTATGTGTGTGTATATATATATATATATATATATATATATATATATATATATATATACAGATATGTAGATATATGTAGATATATATATATATATATATATATAGATTATATGTAGAGATATATATATATATATATATATATATATATAGATATATATAGACATATATATATATATATATATATATATATATATATATATGTGTGTGTGTGTGTGTAGATATATATATATAGATAGAGGGAGAGAGAGGAGAGAGACATGGGGCATAGTTACTGCGACAGGTGCCTGGCAACCAAGGTATGGACTGAAGCTCAGTGTTGACACTGCAGTGCCATCCCTTCTTGCCAGAACACTGTACCCATTAACTACCACATAGGTGGTAGTCTACCTAACACTGAAGGTGTGATAAGGGAACATGGGACACATGTGGACAGTAGCCTCCCCTTTGATAATCACAGTGCCTCACTGGTCATGTACCCTGTCTATGTGGTACATGTCATCACAAAAGGTGTATCATCTAGGGAAATATAGGTCAGTGTTCCCCTCTACTTATCACACTTAAAACCTATTGGAGAGTACAATGCCAACTACAGCAACTGGAAAGGCTATACACATACCTCACAAAGAGTAATACCGGTCTCAAACAGATGCCCTATGCAGATCGACTCACAAAACCACAGCTACACTGTGTTGCATAGCGCCTACCCAGAGGTGACCTCTGCCTAACATACTGAGCTATGTCACACCCATAGCTGTTGGACATCCTCCACGTAAACATATTACAATCCCTCCCAGATACACTGTCTAGGGCCCTGCACCTTGCCAGCTCACTAAACAGCACATGCTGGAGGGATAGAGTCCTAACTCAGAGACATGCCATACTCTGGAACAAACCACCTATCAATAGCAAACAAAGCTCCTCATTAGCAGTTGTCATAAATACTCCTGATGATTGTTTGGGAGATAGGAAATACACCCCGGGAATCACCTCTGTGGCTCCGGTTGACAGGAGCAAGTGAAATTAAATTGCATGTGTGTCAAAGGCCAGGGTAGAGTATGGCTAGGCTGCTGTAGGCCCTAGGGGCAATAGCGTATTACCTACCCATGACACGAAGCACACACATGTAATTAGTGCAATAATTGCTATGTGAGGTTGACTGAGTGTGATGGTGAATGTGTTGGTGAATGTGTGCAAGGTCTGTAAAGGTGTGATAGCTTAGTGTGAATTTGTTTCTGTCATGGTAGTTTGTGTCCTAGCTGTGATCCCAGCAAAAGATGTGTATGCTATTGCTAGGCAGAAAAAATAGTATGGCATATGGTGTGACGTAATCCTTTGTTGTCGACTGTGGTGCCCCATTGCAGGCTAAAGCAATACATGTATGCTTAGTGAGTGGTACTGCTGGTGAATCCAACTCCCATATGAACTGTAGTACTACCTGAAGCTGTAGGCCTAAACAGTACAGTATGGTGTATGTTCACATTGCTTGGAAACACTGTTTTGTGTCTTCCCTGTAGTCCTCACAGATTACGTACCTCAGACATAAGGTTTTGTAAGTAGTGACACACAGTACTGTATGGTACACAGGTAAAGTTCATCTGGGTTGGCATACATTTGTGTGTTGTATGTATGTCTGATGTGTGTGTAATTATGCCTGTACCATGCCCTCAATTATGTCTGTGTTACAGGGTATACGTGTGTATCTAGCAACATGTATAGTCTAGTACAGCAGTATGCCAACTATATCAACAACTGTGCACATATGTTAGGCAGGGCTTTGCCATCAAAGACTACTGTGGTATACTGGTAATACTGTAACTGTACTTTACATTCATCGCAATGGATGACATCTTTCTTCATCCATTAGCTTGATATATACCTCCTTTGGCTAGGTGGTGCATTGTGTCACATACAGTGTGCCATGTACTGTTGTATAGTCTTACATACTGGTTTCACTTTGTTGCTGTGCAGAACATGGTTTAATACATACAATGTGCCAGGCACTGTCAGGCAGTTGTGGGCTGAGCACTGATATGTGGTATTAAAAGTGTGTATCTACTGACAGCCAATAGGTTGCTATATATGGCATTTCATTGATGTATGTACTTTAGAATGTTAAGTGTGCCACGTGACTTGCTCATATTGTTTTATTGTCTTCCAGAGATATGTCTCACAATCGCAAACCTGCATATTCCCCTGAAGAGGAGGAAATACTCCTAGATGCCCTACTACAACATCACACCCTGCTGTTCTCCAGAACCAGCCAGGACCAGCATGGGCTCACTGCACTGTGGCAAGATGTTGTCCGTGGGGTGAATGATGTAGGCATGCATAACCGGACTTATGAGCAGGTACACCATCACTGCAGTGATTTAATTAGACATGTCAGGCAGCATGTCTCCGATGTCCACAGACAACAGCTTGCCACAGGTGGTGGTGCAGCATCACACCCGCCCCTCACCAGAGTGGAACAGTTGCTCCTCAGCATGGTGGCTCCTGGCCAACCACTACAACAGACATGTGTCATCATGGAGGCTGGAGTCACCCAGCAAGTTGACTCAGAGCGTGCAGATAACATGGCATATTTGTAGACTACTGTTAGCTTGATTGTTAGAACATGCATATTTCAGACGTATACTGTTTATTTAGCAGATGTGGAGCCTGGTGTTGTGCAATACTGATAATTTGGAACATAATCTGTATGCCTGTGACTGTCACATGTTGTACTACTGTAAAGTTGCAAACTCACAGCAGCAATGCCATAGTTGTTGACACTGACAAACTGTCTCATATCCTTGTAGGTCCCTCTGGTGTGACAGCAAGACAGCAGACCCATGCTGGTGAGTGTTCTACATTTAATATAGCAAATAACATGTGCATGTCATAGGTGAGTTGTAGGCCATATACACATCTAAAACACCTACACATAATGCATGCTCTGCATGTTTTCTATGGGACTATGCACATTCCAGTAACATGAGCAGCTGCCTCAAACACATGCAATACACAGAGCATCCCAACCAATTGTGGTGCACTGTAGTGGACATTGTATAGGCAGAGTCAATACACATGCACACAACATACACCACTTTGTCATATGCAGTCAGTGTTAATATGATACACATGGCCTATTTAGACACCTGCTGTAAGGTCAGACTCAAGTATCCCAAATGTTATCCACACAGCACACATACTATACCTGAGGGGTAAAGGCCTATCACGGGGTGGTGCGACACTCTTCAACACACAACACATTCATGTTAGGCAATGCTCCCTATAGAACACCTTACATACCCATGTAACAACTGCCTGTGAAATGGTTAAGTGCTGCAGTTCAGGTACAGCAAGATAGTTGCCAGTGTGGCACACATTAGTGGACCTGAGTGACCACATGATGCTTCCTGATGATGGCTCATGGTACTACACTACATCCTCTTACAATAACTACAGTATTACACATAGCATTCATTGCTATACACCTGATGGTTGTGTGCATCCGGTCATGGTATGTATACCTAAGAGTGATGGTGCACAGGACATTGGAAAGCATTTAATACTTGCACAGCAATGTTGTGTCCATGTACACATTGTGTTCCAGGGTGAGGCCAATCATTGAACAACACACATGCATCAAAGACATGTATACTGTTATTAACAAGGACTTTCTACACTCGCACTGCATGCTGTTGAGCAACACACATCCTGCATGCTGACACATGTGATAGGATTCTTTGGCTTGTGATACTGTACTCCACCATCAACCACTAATGAGTATGTTCTGGATTGCTGTTGGTGTGTGTGTGTGTGTGTGTGTGTGTGTGTGTGTGTGTGTGTGTGTGTGTGTGTGTGTGAACTTTACTGAGTAGTGTATTTGTGTGCATGTGTGCATGTGTTCATGTGTTCGTGTGCATGTGTGCATGTGTGCATGTGTTCATGTGTGCATGTGTTCATGTGTTCATGTGTGCATGTGTGCATGTGTTCATGTGTTCATGTGTGCATGTGTGCTAACATCATGTGCAGATTTTAAAGTGTATTTCCTGTCTTACTCTCACAGGTGCTAAGGTTGTGTTGGTTGAGTGCAGCAGGGAACCTGAAGTCACTGCCACAAATAGTGGAAATGATGATACTTGTGTTGTGGCACAGGCAGGTTTGACAGGGTCTGTCGTTGGTCCGCCATTCGACAGTACACAGCTTTCCACCCCATCTATGCGCACATTCATACTGCCAATACATCCCTCATCACCAATGGCCTTAGCTGAGGGACAGCATACAGTAGGCATTGACCAGGATAGTATGGTATCTATGGCACATGCATCCCCTCACAGCAGCCATACCCAGACTCCTGGAATGGTACCACATAGGCAGATGTCCAGGGGTTCTTGTGGGAGCACTGCTGGT
The DNA here is from genome assembly GCF_019279795.1 of Protopterus annectens. Taxonomy (NCBI): domain Eukaryota; kingdom Metazoa; phylum Chordata; order Ceratodontiformes; family Protopteridae; genus Protopterus; species Protopterus annectens. Next base: position 728,503,116 of record NC_056736.1, on the reverse strand, counting down.
CATAATGCCCCTGGCAGACATGCCCCCAAGGGTCTTACAACCTCAGGTATGTTACAGGCTGAAATGCAGACACAGGTACGTATGGAATGGCACACCAGACAGGGACTAAGGGTGCAGAGGTCCCATAACACCACTATCAATGACAGTATCTGTGACCTTGCCGGTGCCATCCGTAATTACACCGAGGTCATTGATAGATGTTGGGGGGAGACACTAGATGTCCTCCACAATGTCATGTCCATGTGCCAGGACAGTGCAAGATGGCTGAGATGTTGATGTGGATGTATGCCAGCAACATCATCAGCTGGCAGTCGTCGCGGATGACACACAAGTCACAGCCGCTCCCGTAGTGGCAGTACTAGCCCCAGCAATATTGGGGCTGGGCTGTCAATAGACCATCCTAGAAGACCACATGCACGTGGCTCTGGCCAGTTCCAGCAGGGACATGGGTCCAGCCGACATCCCTCTGCCTCTGATGATAGTACCCAGTCTGGCTTATTACCCGATACTGTCCATGACATCCCTGCCAGGCACAGGTACAGTGTCCGTGGCCAGAGACAGTGATCTTTACAGCCTGGCAGGTACAGTCTGTGGCTGTCCCACAACCTCCCGTATTTGGCAGCCACATGGTGGAACTGTGTGCATGCAGACACACACACATAAACCAAACACCTAGGGCTAACACATACACAAACACACATTACATCAACATTGACCCATTCTGTACTGTTGTCCCTCACACACACACACACACACACACACACACACACACACACACACACACACACACACACACACACACACACATGTCAATTGGATGGGTCAGTTTCGGGCTCTGTCAAACCAACAACACACCCTGTGCATATGATGAAACTGTGCCACCTCCTGTCATCTGTAACATTGATGCAGGAACAGGCTAACATGGTGCTGTTGCACAGGGTGACTTAATAGCAGTGTGGCAATGTTAGTATGTTGTCAACAGTAAAGTGTAATGATATCCTTGTAGGTATATCTGAACAGGCATGATGCATTAAAGCTATGATTATCAATATAGTATTGTTTACACCAGTGTTACTTCCAAAAATGGATTGTCCGCCCATGTGTCACTTGGCTGATGTGTGTAGTTCTGGCAGCATGTGTTGGTGAGTGGACAGTACATGTGTGATGTGTACTGTACAGATTTGCAGGTGTACATTTGTGAGCATGGTGGAGGTTCACTTTCTGCATGTACGTGCATAGTGGACACATGGGAAGGGTGACATGCCCTGTATTACACAGTGTTAACACTTCATAGTTTCTATTGCTGGCCAGTATGCATTTTACTACACATATGTTTTAACTTGGGTACTCATGGGTGTATGACATGGTTTGACACTATGCTGTGGGTGATACTGTTAATATTGGTCATTGGTTTGCATTCTGGTAGTATACACAACCTCAACAGCCTGACTATAACCAGTTGTTAGTTGATGTCTTGACAACTGACACACACATGTAGGAAACACAGTAGCATCTGGATTCTTCCGGTACAATACTGTACCAGTAACCAGTGGTATTGACCGCCACCCATTCCTGGGACCACTCCTGTTTGGCATGTAGCCCTCTTAGGTACAAGCAAACACAGTAGAGATATGTCCGTCCACATCTGGTAATGCATACAGTGGCCTACAATGCATTCTCCGGATGAGACACGTATCCTCCACAAGGGTATCATACAGACAGATATCTGTTGACCAACCCATGCTGTAATGCTATAAGCCAGCTATAGCATAGTCATCCACATTTAATAAACATAGTAACCCGTCAGTACCACATAGGTAGTAGCCCACGACATGTAGAAGGGGTACCGATGTGTACATACAGCCACATGTTATGTCATCCGTCCTTTTGTATTCACATTTCCAAAGGTATTCTGAAGTCCCTCAGTGTATCACATAAGCAATAAGGGGTCTGTATGCATACCCATGTAGTTGTTGCACACCTGTAATGAATGTCCATTATTGACAGACTTTGTTGTGTTTGAACATGTCTGAAATATACCCCAGGCATGTAACCTCACTCACACTATTCTATAGAAACTGTCATGGGTGTGTGTGACACAGATGACCTAGGCCACAGATCACTACATTGGCTGGCCTTGTCACACACATACATATGTTACCTAAGGTTTGAGAAGCAGAATTACAATCTGTCAAAGGTAACAGATGTATTCATGTAGAAAGCAGGCTTCACATCTATGAACTAATTGAGGTCACATGTACATATATGTATTTGCCACACAGATACCTGAAGTGTGCAATGCACATACTGTTGTTTCACTGATATGTCATACAGTAGTAAAAGCAAAACCCTCAACACATTGACCAACAGTGTCACACACACACACACACACACACACTCAGCAATTGCAAGATTCAAGCCCCTTCCTAACTATGTTATGATATTGAAGAGACACGCATTAGCACGACGCACTATATGCTTTACTGGGAGTTTTTGTTTCCACTGCTGTATTTGTGGGATGCTGACATCATCAGATTTGGCAAAGAGGAATTTACCTCTTTTAATGTGTTTTCCTAGTCTCCAAAAAGGGCACTCCTCCCAAAGGAAATCACACACCTCCCCCCCACACACTCAGCAATTGCAAGATTCAAACCCCTACCTAACAAGGTTATGATACTAGAGAGATACGCATTACCACGATGCGCTATATGCTTTACTGAGAGTTTTCATTTCCACTGCTGTATTTGTGGGATGCTGACATCATCAGACTTGGCAAAGAGGAATATACCTCTTTTAATGTGTTTTCCTAGTCTCCAAAAAGGGCACTCCTCTCAAAGGAAATCACACACAAACATACACCCCCACACACACACTCAGCAATTGCAGGATTCAAACTCCTCCCAAATTATGTTATGCTATTAAAGAGATACACATTAACATGATGCGCTATATGCTTTACTGGGTGTTTTCATTTCTCCTGCTATATATGTAGGATGCTGACATCATCAGACTGGACATGGTAATGTGTGTGCACTTTGTTTTATGCAATCCCAGGACTGCACCATGGGGGACAGCAGCAGCTTGAACAGGACTCCACAATTCTTAGCTTGTGTGATCTATCTGTGGACCACTTGCCAATCCATCATATGACAGTACATATTTATGCACAGTTTGTTGATTTTGTGGATACGACATGTGTCTGGGATGTTGGAAAAGGGCTATTCAAAGTCTATGTGGGACGTGTGTAGCTCATTTCAGTGATGTATGTCCTGGGTGGCTGCCTTTCAAACAGTCTAGCAGGTTTGGGAACCATGATCTTCCCATGACCAAACCAAAGTTTGTAGGGTTGTCTGTTTGTCAGCTTCCAATAGCTCTGTTTATGACTTCAATCATGATGGACTCCATGGCCTTGCGGATCAGACTTCATAGGCTTATAAGACTATAGTTCCTATGGTCTGTTGTGCACCAACACTTGTGGAGTGTGCCATATGTTGCTGTAACCCATTCAACGGTTTCATATCCTGTAGAGAGGGCGAGGCTCAACAGACTGTTCAGGTGCAGGGTCTGTTTGTTCTGCAGTTCACTTATGACACATATAGGGAAACAATGTAATCCAATTGATGCCATCTTTTCTGCTTTGGAAGGAGCTGTTTACCCATTATACATGTGATATCTCCTGGTATTATGATAGGGCCTTTTGTCAGTGGGAGGTGGGTATGTATGTATGGACCTGTCTGACAGGATGTTGGAATTGTCAGTCATTTACAGCTGGCCCTGACTCAGGACATATATGAGTGTACATTGCTATTTATGACATAGCTGAAGGAAATGTCATGGTTCTGTCTGGACTCCTTCGCAGATAATCTTTCCAAAACACCAACAAATTTAAGCACTAAACCCCTGTTATACTCTTTTACACACTGAACACCCTAAGGATCCTTTTTTTAATCAGTCAAAAGAGTATTATTTCATCATAATATTCTGACATGTCCAAAAGTCAGTTTCGTGTGTACTCTCCAGTGCAGCTGGTGAATATGAGACTTTTCAGGCAATGTTACAACTGCCTTATGTACATAGACAACCCTATCCTCCTCCCAACAAACAGATATATGTGAGAGATGCAACTATATGGACAAACTGGAGGCTGAGCTCTCTCGACCCATGACTGGCACAGTCTATCAGGAGGAGAAGGTAACCACACACACCACAAATCCAGTCTCACATAGACCCATGGCAACAGCAAACCAAACACATAAATACACAAAAACATACTCGGAGGCTCTAAATAAAAATCTGCCTAAGCAGCAGAGACCTCCGAAGCAGAAACCCAAATGACTGCTACCCCACAAGAATACACACATATCACATAGTTCACAAAGTCAGTGTGCCACACAGTCACTGCCCTTAAGGCTAAACAACACACCTAATACACTTGTAATAGGTGACTCTATTGTCAAACACACTGACGTCCCACTCACCAGGCTGAACAAGGAGAAGGTGACTGTAAGCTGTCTCTCGGGTGCCAGGATCTGACACATAACACATGCACTCCAGTCACTCCAAAGCAAGTACAAATATGACTCTGTCATTGTCCATGCTGGTGTGAATGACCCAAGAAGTTCCTCCCTGGACTACATGAGAAGAGACATAGAGGAGCTCTCTGATCATGTAACCCAGGTCGGTATGACCCTGACCTTGTGTAGCATCTTACTGTCACCAAGAATGATGCCACAGTATAAAGACAAAATTATCAATTTTAACAGTTTGCTAACGTATTGGTGTCATTCAAAGTGGATCCAGTGTCTGTCAGCCTGGGATAACATGCTCGACAAGCCACGTTGCTTCACTAGGGATGGCTTGCACCTGTCACCCCTGGGCTTTCAAATACTGGCTAAGACTCTTGTCACCCTCATAGTGCCTTTTTTAGGCAAGGCTCAAAAGACAAACCTACCTCCATAGACAATACAAGGTAAAAGAAACTAAGGGTAATGCTGCTCAATGCCAGAAGTATACACCTCATAATGCACGCACTCAAGGCTCTCTTCAGTATAGAGAATATCGATATCTGGGCAGTAACAGAAACCTGGTTCAAGGCTTCCGAAAGCACCCCAGCACTACCAGGTTATACTTCATACCATGCTTTTTGGCCACAAAACCCGGACCGAAACACAAAAAGAGGGGGAGTATCCATATACATCAAAGTTACACACACCTCCAGGTTAGTAGTGCTGCACGAAGCATTAGAGACCATCCATGTGCAACTAACAGTGGGCAAAACTACCTTTCAGTTTGTAGCCTGCTACAGACCACCCTCACAAACTCAGGGACCCCACTTGGCTTTCCTGAGAACACTGGAGATTATGAAGGTCTCTCCAAACACCATTATATTGGTTGACTTCAACTACCCAAACACTGACTGGGAATACTACTCAAACCCCAACACCCTCGACCAACAATTCCTAAAATTTATAAACTCAAATGCTATGGAACAACTGGTCACCACCTCCACAAGAGGGGAAAACATATTGGACCTGGTCATCACCAACATGGGGACTCTATGTTCCACACCAGAGGTATACCCCTCATTGGTAAGGTCAGACCATACATTTATCTCACTGGATATCCATATCCTATCCCCACCCCCAGCTAAGGTATTCTCGGTGAAGAACTTCTCAAAAGCAAACGTCACACTTCTCAAAACTGAGGTGGTATCCTTCAAAGCCCCCAGGCCAATGGAAAATATGTCTCAAACTGCAGAATCCTTTACAAATGCATTCTATGGACACCTACAGGAATGCATGGATCATGATATCCCAAATGAAACCAAGACTCACTCCTCCAAAGGCAGGGGACCTGTCTGGTGGACCCCAGCCATAAATAAGCTATACAACAAAAAGGAGGAGGCTACTACATGATAGAGCAAAATCCCAAGAAGGGAAGGCATCTCTGATCAGTATTAACAAAAAACTACGGGCACTCATAAAATCGTCTAAGGCCAGCTTCGAGAGAAAAATTGCACAGGACACTAAGGATAATCACAAGGCTTTCTTTAGTTATGTTAGGAACCTGGGTGGGAATTCCCAGATATGCTCAGAATTCATTGAAAATGACAAAAAATACACCAAACCCACAGACATTGCCAACATCCTAGCTGACAGGTTCAGTGCAAACTTCTCCCCCCCCCACCAAAAGGGCAAATATCTATCCCAGCAGATTGCTGCCCCCCCTGACATCTCAGATGCTCAGGTAAGAGCCGCCCTCTCCAAAGCAAAAAACACAGCATCAATGAGACCAGACGGTGTCCCGGGCTGCGTCCTACATGAACTCCAAGAAGAGCTAAACCCAAACATAAAACTACTGTTCAATCTCAGCCTTACTACAGGATATGTGCCCAAAGAGTGGCGTACAGCAACAGTGGTCCCTCTCCACAAAGGTGGTGCCTCAACAGACCCTGGAAACTATTGCCCTATAAGCCTGACTAGCTTGGTCTGCAAAGCTATGGAAAGGATCATCATGGACCTCATAAATAAAGATATTGGGGACCTACAGACACTGGATCCTATACAGTTCGGCTTTGTTAAGGGCAGATCCTGCCTCTTAAACCTGGTTGACTTCTTTGAAACCATCACCAAGGCCATTGACGAAGGGAAGGTGGTCCACACAGCCTATCTGGACCTCACAAAAGCCTTCAATACAATACCCCACTCGGGCATTATAGGTAAGCTTCAGCAAGTATACTAATAAGCAAACAAACAGACTAATGGCTTCCAAAGCAAGGCAGGCTTTGAATGTAGGTTTATAATGTAAAACCACACGAACAAATATAAATTGTAGTAGAAACTGTAGTATTAAAATATCCTTTAAGCGCTTTTCGTTTGTAACCAACACAAACTTCTTCAGAAGGTAAAATGAACATTCAGCTACCATCCTTTTAACCCGAAAACAGCGGGAAATTAAACAATAAAATCATCAATAAATCAATTAATCAATATAAACTACACATTATTTAAAATGCATATAATTTAGACTGACAAATTAAATCAGCGTGGTCACCCACAAATAGATGTCAATTGCTAAATGGTATACGTTAATAAAAATATAAAGATAAACTACCTTTGTAAGCTAAGTAGTTTTAAAATACATGAGATGGAACAAGCTTCATTTAAACCAGGATAGTTAAAGGCATTCAACCTTATTTGCCATAGTAGTTCCAATTCCTCCAATTTAAATGAAGCTGGTCCACCACGGGCATCTTGAACAAAGTCATCAATAACCAAATATTTAAACTTGTGCAAAGGATTGCTATGAACATGCTTAGCTAAAGCATTGTCAAACTTACTGTGGGAAATTGCATATTGGTGTTCATATATTCTATCCCTGAGCCTACGCTCAGTCTTGCCCACATAAAATACATAACAATCCATGCACTTAGCCAGGTAAACAATGAACTTACTGTTACAGTTGTATTTAGATTTAAGTCTATAAGTCATGCCGTGTACAGAAAAGACATTGGTCTTTGTTCAAGATGTTCATATTGTTTAATTTCCCGCTGTTTTCGGGTTAAAAGGATGGTAGCTGAATGTTCATTTTACCTTCTGAAGAAGTTTGTGTTGGTTACAAATGAAAAGCGCTTAAAGGATATTTTAATACTACAGTTTCTACTACAATTTATATTTGTTCGTGTGGTTTTACATTAAAAACCTACATTCAAAGCCTGCCTTGCTTTGGAAGCCGTTCGTCTGTTTGTTTGCTTATTATAGATAAGCTCACCAGCTTAAATATAAACCCCTATGTCACTAGATGGGTTGTAAACTGGCTCAAGGACAGAACCCACATGGTTAGAATTGCTGGAGCCATGTCAGACTCCAAACCAGTTACAAGTGGCGTCCCAAAAGGCTCAGTCCTGGGACCTCTCTTGTTCGGTATATATTTCTCGGAGGTACAGGCCAACACGGAAGGACTGTGGCTGACCAAGTTCGCAGATGACTGCAAACTGGGTGCTATAATCGACTCTCCAGCTGACACAAGCATCCTCCAAAAGGGCCTCATAGAAACAGACAACTGGTGCCAGAGCCATGGCCTCAAGCTAAACGCCAAAAAGTGTATAGTCATCCCCTTTGGCAAAAACAAAGTGCCCACAAATAACCACATAGGTGGTAATCCATTAAGTACAGAAGAAGTAATTTGGGACATGGGGACCCAAATTGATAGCAATCTCTCATTTGACAACCACATGGCCAAACTGGTTAGAAAAACATTTTATATAGCCCACCTAGTCATGAAGGGATCCACATCTAGATTAGGGGAGGTCATCGTGCCTCTTTACTCATCCCTCATCAGGCCCATAATCGAGTGCAATGCCCCTTTTGGGATGTACCTTACCAAACACCTGCAGCAACTGGAAAGAACCCAAAAGTACCTCACCAAGAGGATCAAAGGGCTCAAACAGATGCCATATGCTGCCCGGTTAAAAAAACTCCAGCTCTACTCAGTGGCATACCGCCTGCTCAGAGGCGATCTGTGCCTGACGTATAAAGCCATGTCCAACCCGGAATTAAGGGACATGCTGCACCTCAAAAAATCCAAATCCCATCGAGCTACACGCTCGAGAGACTTGAACCTCAGCACTGAAATAAATAGGACATGCTGGAGGGACAGATTCATAACCCCGAGGCTCCCTTCACTCTGGAATAAAATCCCAGTCCAGGTTAGGCAGAGTCCCTCATTGACTCTCTTCAAAAGGAATCTTGATGAGTGGATGGGAGATCGTAGGTTTACCCTGGGTATCACTTCTGTGTCATTGTTAGACAGAGGCACAGTATACTAACCTCGAAAAGGGCATAGCAAAATTAATTTAAAATGGGTGGCAAAAGCCAAACATACTCTGGCTAGGCTTATAAATGCCCTAGGGCAGATAGCCTAGTATGAACCTATGAACCTATGAACATCACAGATGAACAGGTGAGAGCTGCCTTCTCCAAAGCAATAACACAGCATCAATGGGACCGGACGGTGTCCTGGGCTGCGTCTTACATGAGCTTCATGAAGAGCTTAACCCTCACATAAAGTCACTGTTCAATATCAGACTTACTACAGGATATGTACCCAAGGAATGGCATACAGCAACAGTGGTCCCGCTCCACAAAGGTGGTGCCACAACGGACCCTGGACACTATTGCCCTATAAGCCTGACTAGCCTGGTCTGCAAAGCTATGGAGCGTATCATCATGGAACTCATAAACAAAGACATCAGGAACCTCCAGACACTGGATCCAACCCAATTCGGCTTTGTTAAGGGCAGATCTTGCCTCTTGAACCTGGTCGACTTCTTTGCAACAGTTACCAGGGCCATAGACGTAGGGAAGGTAGTCCACACAGCCTACCTGGACCTCGCAAAAGCCTTCAATACAATACCCCACTCGGGCATCATAAATAAGCTCACCAGCTTAGATATCAACACATGTCACAAGATGGATTGCAAACTGTATCAGGGATAGCACCCACATGGTCAGAATTGCAGGTGCCATGTCAGACTCTACACCAGTTACAAGTGGCGTCCCACAAGGCTCAGTCCTGGGACCTCTCTTGTTCAGTATATATTTCTCTGAGGTGCAGACTAACACGGGAGGACTATGGCTGACCAAGTTCACAGATGACTGCAAACTGGGTGCCATAGTCGACTCTCTGGCTGACACAAGCATCCTCCAAATGGGTCTCACAGAGATGGTTAACTGGTGCCAGAGCCATGGCCTAAAGCTAAATGCCATAAAATGCATAGTCACCCCCTTTGGGAAAAACAAAGTGCCTACAAATTACCACATAGGTGGTAATCCATTATGTACGGAAGAAGTAATTAGGGATTTGAGGACCCAAGTAGATAGTAATCTCTCCTTTGACAATCACGTTGCCAAAGTGGTTTGAAAGACCTTCTATATAGCCCACCTTATCACGAAAGGTATCACATCTAGATCAAGAGAGGTCATTGTGCCCCTCTACTCGTCAGGCCCATACTTGAATACAATGTCCCATTTAGGATATACCTTACCCGACACCTGCAGCAACTGTAATGACCCCAAAAGTAACTCACCAAGTGGATCAAGGGACTCAAACAGATACCCTACGCAGTTCCGCTAAAGAAACTTCAGCTCTACTCAGTTGCTTACCACCTACTCAGATGCGATGTGTGCCTGACGTATAAAGCCATGTCCAACCCAGAATTAATGGTCATGCTCTACCTCAGGATATCCAAATCCCTTAGAGCTACACACTCCAGGGACTTAAACCTCAGCACAGAAATAAATAGGACATGCTGGAGGGACAGATTCATATCCCAGAGGCTCCCCTCACTCTGGAATGAAATCCCAGTCCAAGTTAGGCAGAGCCCCCTCACTGACCCTCTTCAAGAGAAATCTTGATGAGTGGATGGGAGATCCTACATTTACCCCTGGGATCTCTTCTGGGTCCCTGCTAGACAGAGGCACAATAAACTAACCGTAAAAGGGCTATCTTGTGCGACCTACTATTCAAAGGCACAGTCTACTAATCTAAAAGGGTGGTGAAAGCCAAACACACTCTGGCTAGGCTTATAAATGCCCTAGGGCAGATAGCCTAGTATCAACCTATGAACCTATGAACCTATGATAATGTTTGGAGTGCAGATTGTTTATTGATGATACTGATTGCAGGTTTTTTATCTTCTTTGCTTTCCCACTTTCTATGAACAACCTAGGTATCTGTAGTACATATTTGATTATGACGGGATTCCAATATATTATATATGTGTCTGTTGTCATATAACTGTGTGCACAAGGCAGGATTGGTGAATAGTGAGAGGTTCCTGGGTTAACACATTCAACTGCCAGATATGTGTGGCCCACTGCTGTACCCAGACATGGCCTAAGTGTGTGAGCATGCCCAGTTTGGCCTCTCAGTGTTTTGTTGCCTGACATTTGACTCATTTATTTGTGTGTGAGCATGCCCAGTGTGACCTTTCAGTATGTTGCTGTCTGAAGTCCATTACATTTGTTAACATGTGTGAACATGCCCAATATTAAAATTTATACTATATGTGTGTTGAAATCAAGTTATATTTTTACTGCAGGGATCACTTTTGTGTCATAACTCAACAGGGATTATGCTGTGCCTGCAGGGTTTCCATGAGACACTTTGAATAGACTTATCAACATTTCTCCATACAGGCTGACCAGTGAAATACTGTCATGGCTTGGTGGGTCAGTACTGTGACTACAGTGCACAGTATCTTGGGTTCGAGGCCTGTCACTGCTTTATATTTTCATACTGGGCACACCAGACTATTTAAGGACCAGTAAAGCAGATATGAGCATGTTTACCTGCTTTTGCTCAACTATGCCCAACTTTGACCAAACTTGCCCAACATTGCTCAACATTAATCAACATTGCTGAACGTTGCCCAATATTGCTCAACATTGCCCAAAGTTGTGCTAGTTAGTTTGTGCAATTTTGTTTACATATACTAAATAGTGGTAAAAGCTGTTTAGCACTGCTTTATATTGCTTAAAACATGGCAATCATGCCTCAGGTGGTGCTGCAGGGCTGCCTATGCCGGATGCACATAGTACACTCCCTATACATGTTTGAAAATAGGTAGTGTCAAGTTAGGCATCCCTTTTACTATATGTGCGAGTCAGAGAGAGAGGTATAATTTCCAGGGTTTCTACTGAGCCAGTGTATGTGCTATGTGTTGCCTCTTTGCCAAGGCCAAAGCATACTGGGCACGCTTCCTTCTGCCTACTGGGGCAGGCTCAGGTTGTTTCTCCTCCGAGTCATGCTCTGCCTGTGATGGCCTTGGCAATGGTGGGGGGCTGTTTGGCCCGGGGCCTATGCTGCTCCTGCTGCAGCTGTTTTCATAGGATCATATTTTGTAGCATAGCACATACCATGACAATTTGGGCACATGTAGTTGGTGAGTACTGCAAGGCTCCACCAGATGTGTCCAGGCACCGGAACCATGACTTGAGCAGCCCAAACACATGCTCGATTACATTTCGTGTTTGTGGGTTTGCCTCATTATGGCGTTCCTGTTTAGGTGTGTGTGCGTTTCTGATGGGTGTCATCAGCCATGGCTCCAGTGCATATCCAGCATCCCCCACTAGGTGACCATGAGGGATGTCCCCATTGGCAAATGTCTGGTACAGTTGTGTCAGATGCCAGATATGGGAATCATGGTAGCTTCCAGGGCAGCCAGCACACACATTCAGTATTATGCCCTAGGCATCACATACAACCTGGCAGTTGATGGAGGGGAAGCCCTTGCGGTTAATGCCCGCTCACTGGCTGGTGCTTTGATGCATATGTGCGTGCAGTCTATTGCACCCACTACCTCAGGGTATTCTGCTATTTGCTGGAAAAGACACATATTGCTGGCCAATATCTCATGGGAATTGGGGAAATATACATGATCACCGACATGTGCTGACATGGCATTCAGGAACTGGTGCAGTACCCTGGATGCTGATGCCTGTGATATCCCCATTATATCACCAGTTGGTCTCTGGAAGGTACCTGTTGCTAGTATTCTTAGCCCAACACATACCTTGGTTTCCACTGGGATGGGTTCCCCTCTGTTGGTTCTGTGTGTGAGGCATGGCCTGCACATCTCAACAAATTGCTGAATGAGGTCTCTGTCCACTCTATAGCACTCCACTATCTCCAGCTGATGTAGCCCCTGGTAGGTTACCCTGGGCCTGTACACTCTTCTCCATCTCCTCACTGGGGGTTACTCAGCAGCATTCGCATTGTCACCACCCTCAGCATGTTGCATATGTCGCCTTATAACAGCAATGGCAGCCCCTAACAATTCTTTGTCTCAGTAAAGCTTTTTAAGTTTTCACTTCTCTTAGTTTACTGCAGTGTTGCAGTGTCTCTGAGGAAAACATGGTGGAAAGTTGTTTGCAGAGTTTTAAGTGCTGGGCTGGGCTAGTGTACTGCCTGTGTAATTGCCTGATTCTGATTGTTTTCACCTGCTAGCTCTGCTAGTTCTCCTTGGTTAACTTCCTACTATTTGTTGTGCTTCCTTTTCCCTTTCTGTTTCCACAGGAGGCAGCGCCACGCACACAAGTGCAAACACGAGCACACCAGCTCACACGCACACAAACATGCTTACACGGCCGAACACTTGCTAATTCCTGCTTAAACGCATGCACACAGGTGCAAACATGCTTACACAACTTTAAACAACCTTACACATACTTACTCTGGCTTAAACGCACGCACAGGCGCACACAGTCTTACTCGGATATACAGGCGCGCACCCGCGTGCAAACACATTGCAGGCACTTCAACAAGAAACTTTAGTGTTATCCACGGCATACACCTTCTATTTCTTGCCTTTAGCTAGGATACCTGTTGACACACCTCTTCCAGTGATGAGTAACTGACAGCAAACACATGCCACTTTGCTCCAATGAGCTTACATTCTTTCATACATACCCCCCTCATGATGTCACCTATCTTCTACTCTGTTACTCCCCTTATCCTACTCATACACTCCACTGACTGTGCTCATTTGCTATGTAAACTTAGGATTCACTATCCTTACCTTCATTTGCGTAGGATTGCCTAGTAATGCTTGGTTACATCTCTAAGACTGAGCTTCCCCCCTTAGCAACCTCTACTCAGTTGCCATGTTGTCTTCAGCCTGCCATTCACTTGCATTGAAACTTATGATTTGCTATAAAATCCCTATTTGTGGCTTTTAATTTCTGGTTTTCTGGTTTTCAGAGTGCAGCACATTTGCGCGGTGCTGCACTACGCTTAAACTTCGGAGATCGAGGTAAAAAAAATATATTTTTTTTAATTTTGCATCGGGGAACATTGCCAATGGCCATATATTTGGCCACTGGCATGCTTCCTCAACTGGATGCAGCCTTTATTTGGAGCTGTCATGGCTCCATTTTGCTATTTGCAGAACGGTACTCAGTTGACAACGGAGTACATTTCTGCAAATAACACTACTCTTACTCGAACAGGTTAGGGTTTCCTGGATCGCAAATTTACCTCATTTGCATGGCTTTTGCCAGCAAATGAGGTAATTTGTATAACCTAGCCCTGTCTGTGTAAGAGTCATTTTAGGAGCTCTGTTGCATGCCCCTGCCTGCTGTTCCTGGATTGCTCGGCGGACATGTTGGCTGCATGGTCTTACTCTACTCTTAGACTCCATGCAAGCCTTCCTGAATCCAGCCCATTATCTTGTAGCACTGCAACATTTGGTGTTGCTGACCATACCTCTCCCTCACCTTTTCACAGGTATGTCAGGTGCGGCCAGAGTTCTTGGTCCTGTACCTGGTAAGTGTCATACTGTTGTTTTGCCTGATCAGATATATGCTATGAATGTTAAGGGCTACCATTTTTCCGTTTGCACAAGTGTTCTGCTTAACTAGAGTAGAATAATTGTATGTTCCATTTCAGAGCAGTTAACTACAGTGCATAGCTTAGGGAATGACGGGTGTGTATTTGTAGAAACATTAACATGTTTGCACTTATAGGTATGAGCAACTATGCAGTTTGTTATACATGACGCAATTATTCCAAGATGCCCATTCAGACACAACAAGGAGAAGGTACATACCTGAGGCAGTGGTACTACAACTGACATATTATCAAGATAGGTGTACTGGGTTTAATTTGTATTTCTGTCATGTACACTGTCATATTGCATACCTCACAAGTGTATTGAACTGGCAACGTTACCCAGATGTAGCTGACGTGCATGTTATATATATGTTTTTGTGGGATTGTGTGTTGTGCATGGGATCAGAGATGAGAAGATGTGGGACATGTAATGCAGTTATGAATCTTCATCTGTATGAGTCTGTGTGGATTACATACATAATAGTGCAGGTGGTAATGTACTGTTTTTGTCTTGCTTCTCACAGGTTAGGAGGGGGGATGGAGTCTGCCCCCCTCACAACCAGATGTCAGTGTCTCATTGGAGTCTAATGATGATGATGGCCATAGTGAGGCACAGGTGGGGTTGTTGGTGGCTGAATCTGTCCCAGAAGTTGACATCCCTCTTCTGCTCCCATTGTCCCCACACACAGTCAGCATGCCCACACACACCCAGTCACCCGAGGCCACAGATATTGGACAGTCTGAGGGTGATGACATAGTACAGGACAGTGTGAGGCCTAAGGCATCAGTGAGTGTAGATACTGGCCATAGCCAGACAGCTGGTGAGGTCCCATACAGGCAGATTGACAGGTGTGCGTGAAGGAGGACTGTTGCCCATCCACTTCCTGTTGCAGGTGTCACATTGTGGGTCACTTGCTGCATGTTTTGGGCTATCATGGAGACACAGGCATGATTTGAATGCAACACCAGACAGATGCTTGGGGTTATGGATGCAGCACAGTCTGACATCCATGACTGCCTCCACCGCATTGGTGATACCATGGAAAGTTTCACTGATGTAGTGGACAGACAGTGGGCTCAGACATTGTCTGTCTTTGAGCGCATGTTGTCTGTGCTGGAACATGTGATTGGGGTTTGGCGTCAGACACGTGGATGTAGGCCAGCAATACCATCTGCTGGTAGTCCACGTGGCTGTGCTCACTCACATTCCCATAGTGGCAGGAGGGAAGTGTGCTGTCCACACCATGATGGTGTAGGCCATGGGCATGTGGTCCTGGGAGGTCCCATGGGGGACAGAGGCCTAGCAGACAGCAGTCACCATCAGGTACTAGCACCACAGCTGAGCTTGGGGGTGGTGCTGCCCATGCTACTCATGGAGGAGCCAGTTCCCATGTTTGTGACCGGAGATGGTGAACTGTCTACTCTACTGTTTACAGTACACAGCTGTCTATCATACACACATGTAGGGATAGCACTAAGCTTGACTGTGTACACACACACACACACACACACACACACACACACACACACACACACACACACACGCACACACACACACACACACACACACACACACACACACACACACACACTCTAACACCACTGTCACACACAGATTACCTTCAGACACACACACACACACACACACACACACACACACACACACACACACACACACACACACACACACAGCACCACTCCATGACAATTGTCAACAGCACCCTTCCTGACTCACACACATGTTGTCAACTGTTTGGCACAGCCTAGGCCTCTGGCACCACCACACCCTGTGCATGTGATTATACCTGTGCCACATCCTTGCCATCCATGCCATTGATGTGGGGACCTGCATATATGTGTCTGATGCACAGGGTTACCATATAGCTTTACATGTGTTTGTGTAGTGCAGTAATGTTATGCCATGGCAGTTGCTGTGGGCCACAAAAGGTACTGTATGCTGGCATGTGTCAGGAGTACACATCAAACATTGTGTATCATTGTTGCCTGATGGTACACTGGTGGTAGTGTTACAGAATGACAGGTGTGTCATGAAGCTGTGTATGTTTTTGTCCCAGGAGTCTGAGTGGTGAAACTATGGACACATAGCGGTAATACAGTGCCACAGGATGACAAGGCAGCACAGCAGAGATACGATGTCAACAAGGTATGCCAGTATATGTGCATGGCTTCCTAGGTGCATATGTGTAGAACATTGTATCAGGGACAATGGGGACAGTCAGTGTCAACATGCTTTCATACCCTGTGACACACTCTACTACCCTTGATACATGTCACCTGGGTAGTCTGCACATAGAACTGTAGATGGTGGCAGACATCAATTATGCTTATGTAAAGGAGGGCAATTTAGGGCCAGCATCTAGTCACAGGGTGACAAAATGCATAACCAATGCACAGGCTAGGTCACATGGGCATGTCTCAAATGCTGTCACTGGATATACTCACACACACACACACACACACACACACACACACACACACACACACACACACACACACACTTGGATGCTGAGAGATTAGAACCCCTACCTATCTAGTATTACACCCTATAGCTCACAATACTTATCGCATGCGCCATGCTAGCTACCTGATACTACACTGTCAGCCAGTGCACTTAAGGTGGATAACATCAACAGGCCTTGTAGAATAGGGACTTTAGAGGGCAACAGCCAGTTATATGGCCAAAAGCACATACCATTGCATAGAGACAGCACATATGAGTATGTCCATAGTGCTGTAAGGGGATACATTGATACACACACAGAGTTGCAGGATATGAGATTAGGACTCCTACCTAACTAGTATTACACACTATAGAACACAGTACTTATTGCATGTGCCATGCTGTTTATCTGCTACTATACTGTCAGCCAGAGCTCTTAAGGTGGATGACATCAGCAGGCCTTGTAGAGGAGGGCATTTAGAGGCTGGCAGTCAATCACAGGGCCAAAAATGTATACCACTGCATGGACACAGCTCATATGAGAACCTCCATAGTGCTGTGAGGGGATATACTGATACACACATAGAGTTGGAGGATGTCAGATTAAAACTTCTACCTAACTAATATTATAAACTACAGCTCGCTATAGCTATCACATGTGCTACAAGTTATGTCAGTTGCATATGTTGATGCAGACACAGTACTTGTGGAGTACGCTAAGTGTCCTTGTGTTAGACAGCATGTGTGGCCTGCAGAGTGATACTGGTTGGTACTGTTATTGTATCAAGTGTCCTAGGAGTGGGATACCTAGTCATATCCCTGCTATGTGTGTACACCTACCATTCTGGCCATATGTAGCTGTTTGCAGTTTGACATTGATACATGTGGGCAGAGACACTATGGTCTGTCCAAGGAGTGCGTTGCACCCATTGTACATTACACCACCTGCGTACCTATGTCTGTCTGCAGGCTGAGATCCCGCAGACTCAGGGGTCTGTGGTTGAGTGGATTATGTACTGTTGCTGCCTTGGTCAGCTGCCGTTGGTTAGCTATTGTAATGCATATGTGCAGATAACCCCGGCAGTCAGGGGTATGTGGGAACATTTGTACATCCCCACCCATATCTATCTCAATCTGTATAACAGGGTTGTCCCCTTAAATGTAGTTGCATGTGTCAGTAATGTAAATGTGTTCTGTAGATGTATGGGTGGAGACTATGTATCATTGTACTTTATATATCTATATATACATCTTGTTATCCTATAAATATGTGTGTGTGTGTGTGTGTGTGTGTGTGTGTGTGTGTGTGTGTGTGTGTGTGTGTGTGTTCAACGTACTGATAGAGACACTAATCAAACATGAAGGGGATAGGGAGAGACAGATATGTATATGTAGCTGTCTGTCTGTACAGACATAAGTCTACATAGCAGGTTTTTGGGCAGATGAGGCAACAGACATGGGCTCACGTTAGCTAAGTGTAAGAGCATGCCCAGTGTGACTGTCAGTATTTACAATGTGACTCCAGGCCAGACCTACCTGTACTCCAGTCTGGGATTTTGTGTGCTGCAGCCAATTGGCTGCTGGACCTGTTTCCACAGTCCAGCACCTCCCTGATATTTTATCCAAGGCATTCCCCAGCTGTTAGCTGAACGTAATATGTAACCCATACCTATCAACTGTACAGATTGTAATGGAATGTGTAGAGATTTTGCATCACATTTTTTGGTGCATTTTACATAGTAATGTGATTTTCTGGCACATGAGGGGCAAAACATTATAGATTGACATTAGGATATAATGAGAGACATTTGAGTTACTGACTCCATGCACATCAGGAGATTCATGCTAATGCAAGACCTGTTATTCTGTCAACTTTCCACATTTGCCTGGCCAATAGTTAATCCTTCTCCATATATTTGGGTCTTTGTCCCACTATTGTTTATGGCTTTGTCCAGATTCCCTGCTCTAAGTGGTTGAGAGGTATGATGTGACTGAGGTACATGATGTAACACCACACACAGGGTGACAGTCTTCACACCACTCATTTACATGTTTTTGCAGACTGTCCAACATTCCGCACATAAATCTGTTCTGTTCCTCATACAGTTGTGTTTATCTGATAGTATACTATAAAATGGAGTCCACTGAATTGTTATAAGTACTGACACAGTTATGTGATGGCCTTTACATATTGCAGATAATCTGATTTGTTTCAAGCTCCTGTTATACTAGCCACCTTCTAGGTTACTCAGAACATGTATAATGTCTGTAGGTTTGGACCTCTGTTCTTCCATTTTCTCTGGCTGGGTCCAGCTACCTTGCAGTAACAGGTTACGTTGTTATGACAGTCTGTGGGACTCCTACTACATGAGTAACTCACATGCAAAAGTTGTAGGTGCGGCCAGCTTTGAACTATCAACACCATCAACCATTCTAATGTCCTTAGCCCAGTGAGACACACCAGCCTCCAGAAAGTGGCATTTAATTCCTCACACTACCAGCAGCATACAGACATATACTGTGACCCCTGCATTTTGTGGAAAATACAACATGTGGCCAGGTTCTTTGTGACAGCCCTGGAATTGTGTGGTCTGCTGATATATCCTTGCAAACATACTGTTACTGCAGTTGTATGGTAACACGGATGTTTTGGGGGTAGGGGACTCTGGCATCGACAGTGATGCATCTGTCCTATGACCCTACTGTTTGGCATTTCCCTTGACTAATGCAGTGGGGTTTCCAGCCATGTGGCCTAATGCACATTATGGGGCACCCAGTATTGGGCAGGGTACCTGTTGTCCCAAGTAGATATTAGTTCTCTGCAAGTAGCCCAGTAGCCCACTCTAGTCCCTTTCATACATGCAGCAGGTCCATACATATGCTACCATAATCTAGTACCCCATACATTTGTTGTATAGGATAGTGACTTACCTTGCGAATGCAGTAGTTGAGAGACCTGTGTTACAGGGTTGACTCTGTTTGATGCACGCAGTACATAGCCAGTACATAGTTATGTACAGATTGTGTGGACTGGCTAGCATCCTTTTTACTATGTATGCAAGTCAGAATGAGGTGTCAGTCCCTAGGACTCTATGTTGTCAGTGCATGTGCAATGAGTTGTCTCTTGGCCAAGGCCAGGGTATACTGGGCATGCCTATATCTGCCTATAGGGACATCCTCATGGGTTCCTCCTCCAAGTCCCCCTGTGGGTGTGGTGACCTAGGCACTGGTGGGGGGGGGGCTGTGTATTCCTTCCCTCTGATAATTCTGCCGCAGCTGTTATCACAGGATCATATTGTGTAGCATGGCACATACTGTGAACATCTGTGCACATGTGGCTGGAGTGTAGTACAAGGATCCATCAGATATATCTAGGCACTGGAACCGTGACTTGAGCAGCCCAAATACACACTCTATGATGTTCCTAGTTTGTGTGTGTGCCTCATTATGGCATTCTTTGGTGGGTGTATCTGCATTTCTGATGGGTGTTATCACCCACAGTTCCAGTGCAAGGACATCATCCACCAGTAGATGGGCATATGGGATGTCCCCCCTTGGCAAACATCTGGCACAGCTGTGATGGGTGAAAGCTATAGGAGTCATGATAACTGCCAGGGCTGCCGGCACATACATTCATGATAATGCCCTGACCATTGCACATGACCTGGTAATTGATGGAGTGATACCAATTGCGGTTGACATAGACTCTACTCTCCTCACTGGGTGGTGCTTTGATGTGTACATGAGTGCAGTCTATGGCACCCAGTACTTCAGGGAGTGTGCTACATGATAGAGGAATTGCATACTGCTAGCCCTGTCCTCAGGGGTGTGGTGTAAATAACTGTGCTCACTGACATGTGTTAGCATGGCATCCAGGAACTGATGGAGTACCCTGGATGATGATGCCTATGAGACCCCCATCATGTCTCCAGTTGATCTTTATAAAGTACCTGTAGCTAGTATCCTAAGGTCTACAAATACCTTTGTTTCCACCGGGATGGGTTCCCATCTGTTGGCTCTGGGTCTCAGTTGAGGGCTGCAGAGCTCAGTGAGTTCTTGTAGTATGTCTCTGTTCACCCAGTAGCTCTCTACAATCTCCGGCTCATGTAGCTCCTGGAAGGTTACACTGTGCCTGTACGCTCATCTCCTTCTCAGTCTAGGCCTATTGTCAGCAGCAGCAGCAGTAGTGACCAAAGCATCTAGCATATACAGATGTAGCAGAGCTGCAGCAGCTGCTGACATTGCTTTAGTTAAAAGTCCCATGTTTGTACTCCACTGGTGAGTATGGGGGTGAAACCAGATTGTAGGTTGTATGCAACTTTTCTAGTGCTCTTCTGTAGGTAGAGCATGTGTGATTGGCTTCCTATAATGCATTCCACCTGCCAAGTACATCATTATTAGTGTTTTAATGGCCCAGTTTAAGTGTCACAGGGGTCATCAGTAATTTATATATGACTGGCTTTCCCAGGCAATTTTCCCTGCTAAACACTGTGGCATGGCATAGAAACCTGCATTGCAGATATAAACAATGCTCAGCACTCAATGGGCACATCCCCATAGACCGGCATGCTCAGCACAGCTCAAACTAGCTAAAGTACGTGCCCCGAAGATAAACAAAGCTTAGCAGGCACTGTACACACACACCCCTGCTCAGCTCAGTGGCATGGCACACAAACAGATGCTGCTGAGCTCCAATGTGTTTAAATAAATACAGACACACCCCCTTTTGATGTCAGCTACCTCTTCTGTGGACACCAGCATGGTTCTGGCGGCTACATGGATGTGATCTGCAGGCACAATACCATTTTTGCAATTCAGAAACCCCAGCTCATTTGGATACAGATCCGTGCACACAATCAGGAAACTACACTATTCCAGACCCTGCCTCCTTAGCAACCACGGAAATCTACCATTGTACATATTTCATGCAAGGCTCTATAATGCATTACTGTCACATATTTTATTTTTTTTGTTGTTGTTTTTACACTTTAAATATTTTCTTTTTGCATAACGGCATGTTTGCGCACTGCTGTGCACCATGCAAACATGAGAATTAAAAAATATATATATTTTACATCATTTGCTATTGCGTTTTGGACACACAGGGCATAGTTTTCACATATCTGTGTTATTTCTGTCCTTCTAACTGGGCTTTTACAGCCCCTGTTCACTTTTTCATCTCGTGTACATAGACTTTTTCCTTGTACACTTTGAACACCAACACGGGGTCTGCATTAATGCCTGTTTGCTGGATCACTCGAAAACCCTCATTTGCATGCAATTCACCTGCTTATGAGGTGATTTTCAGGCCACAGACACTTCTGTGTTCGCACACTCATGCACACCCCTCAGTTCCGTTTACTGGATCGCATGGCTGCTTACTTCCATGTAAACTCCGTGCCACTATGCCTACATAGAAAATTAATCCGTGTAGGCTTTATTGAATTCTCCCCATAGATATAATCTTTATGTGTGTAAAAAGAGATACATTTTCAATTAAGAGAATGACTAACTTATGAGGATAAGAAGAAGCTTATTCTATAATTCTCTAAGACACTGGGTAATATAGCAATACATTTTTCTATTATTGATATTAATTTTTAGTGTTATATTCCCTGATACAGCATTACGTCCTCCAGTTAGTATTTTCTTGACATAGACATTCAAATGAAACTAGATCAAACATTGCCTTATACAACAAGCAAACTGTACATGTAAACAAACTGTAGGAACCAGAATATAATGGCAATTTCTGAAGCCCTTCTGAACAGTTTTATGTTTTCAAGCCCCATATTTCAGTGGTAAAAAATCAAAGTACTATTTATGAAGTTTTGCATGGCTTGTTTGAAGGTCACAGAATGCAGTTTTGTATTTAATTATTCATTGGTTTAATGAAATATAAATCAATGCTGTTAATTTCCCCTGGAGCAACTAGATATACCATTAAGAATTAAATGGCCTAAAGAATATGATCCTGAACATATCTAAACAATCCTACCTTGGTTTGTGTTTTACAGATAAGGCATGTCTGCAAAATAACATGACTAAATTGACCATTTGGGCACTGCAGAATAATATTCTGATAAATACATCAAAAACTAAGCATATGTGATTTGAGAGACATAAATTGAAAGGTGAATATTTAATACAACACATAATGATTGAAACTGTAGACTCATTTAAGGATGTTGTTATATGGGTAGATTCAGCTATTGGTTTTTCTAATCATATCAACCAATTGGTTAATGATACTTATAGAACTATAGGTTGTATGACAAAGATTTATAAAGTCTAGGAAATCAAAAATGACACCTGAAACTTAGCCAGTTGTTGAAGTCAATAATTTTTTGCTTGTTCCGCGGTACCATTTTGTACTGCGATATCATTCTGGGTGATGGTAAGATACTGCTCAAGGCTAGGGTCATGCCTGCCTGGGCCACATAATCCGAGAGTTCCACTATGTCTCTTTTCATGTAGTCCAGGGAGGTGCATCTCAGGTCATTTACACCCTCATGGATAATGACAGAGTCATACTTGTACACTTGTTGTGGAGTGACCTGAGTGTGTGTATGTTATGTCTCGGATTCTGACACCTGCTAGACAGCTGAATGTTGCCTCCTCCTTATTCAACCTAGTGAGTGGGACATCTGTGTGCCTCACTATTGAGTCAACTATGATTAGGATATTGGGCAAGGTGTTTAGCCTTAGGGGCTTAGGTTGAGGGGCACACTGTGGAGGTGAGCTATGTGTCCTGTGGTTTGTGCTGTGTTGTGGTGGTCAAGTGCATTTCTGTCTTGAAGGTCTCTGCTGTTTGGGTAAATTTCTAGTGAGAGCCTCCGTGAAGGTGGGTGTGTGGTTTGTGTTTTTATGTGAGAGATGTGATGGTGGGTGTTCTGGAGGGCTATGTGTTTCATGTGGTGTGGTGTAGGTGCTGACCAGACCTCCCAACCATTCCGAATTACTCGTTTTTTACCGAGTTTTGGGGTCCAAATGAAGGGGTGCCATGATTCCCGAGTGGCACCCCTTCATTTCCGATTTTTCTTTACATTTTTAAAATTTTCGCGCTGTTGGAGCTGATGTCATCATGTGCACAATAACGTCAGCTCCGCCAGGCTACCAGCCAGTCAGAATTGAGCTCAAGGAGCTCACATCATCATTTCCAGCTGGCTGAAACAGCGGGAATTCGAGCTGGGATTAATGGCGGCGGCCTGGCAGCAAGTCAGCAACACTAGGAGGAAAGCTGAGCAGTTCATCTGAAATGGCGGGAATTATGGTGGCAGCCAGGCAGCAACACTAGGAGGAAGGATTAATGGCGGGAATGAACAGAAGAAGGGCTTGTAGTTCGTCCATCAAGCCAAACAAACTACTCAGGCAGGTAAGGACAGAAGAGTGTGTGTGTGTGTGTGTGTGTGTGTGTGTGTGTGTGTGTGTGTGTGTGTGTGTGTGTGTGAGGGAGCATAAAAATATTACGTTATGTAGCAGTTCAAAGGTATGCTTAAGACACATGCAATACAATTAGAGCATAGTTCATGATATAGTTGGCACACAACTTAGACACAATAAACTGAGCATAGTTCAGGATATGTTTTGATGTTTTGTGCAGGTCTGTAATAGCTATCAAAGAGTGTACCCCCCCAAAAAAAAAAATGGTTGGCGAGAGAGTAGAATGTACATTGTCTCCTTGTTTTATTTGTTCGTTGTGACAGAAAATAATAGTGTGCAGTCCTAGTTATTGAGGATAGTAGAAGTTTTTAAAAGTTGTGTTAAAAAAAGCAACATGCAGTTACAAGACAGCCAGTGTACTTTGTTCAGCAAACAACAGTGGTGTCCATTGAGAGGAGAAATTATAAGTAAATGTTGTTTGGAGCAGGGATGTATTAAATTAAGTTACCATGTACACACTTATTTGTTTGCAGATTAGTTATCCATTTATAAATCTTCAGTTATATTCACTGCCTTCCATTTGCAACATTTTGGTTCTGTAATGCTAAAATTATATGAGCTACTACAAATAAAACAAGCTCTTAGAACAATTAGTTGTCCATTTATAACTCTTCAGATTTATCCACTGCATAACTCTCAACAGTCCAAAATTTTGCAGAATGTCTAGACGTTTTCGTCATATTTTCATCTTGTTCCTTTTAAAAGGTGTAGTTTTCTGGCAAAATTGATTGAAGATTGATGTCACTAGATAATGGTAAGCATTTGGATGTTATATCCTTAAGGAAATGTGGAACAATGCAAAATCTGTTATTCCAACAACTTTCTATGTTTTTAAAGCAATATGTAAAATCTAGCCGTGAATTTGGTCCTTTGTCTACACCCTTACCCCCACACACATTATGTTGGGCTCTGTACAGAATTCTTTTGCTATAAGGATAAGAGGTATTATCCACTGTCTGACAACTTTGTACAAACTACTACAGAGAAGATACAAATGTTTACTTTGCTGTCAGAAAAAAGCGACACTACTGACTAACCCTATCTAGAACAAACTTGCTTACAGTTTTAGCTTAAGTTTTTAGTTTATTAATTTCTTAACCAGGTAAATGAGCTTGAAATTTTGGACTCTTTACAGTCACTACCTAGGTAAGCATGCTGTATCTGGATATTTTAGAGTAGCATAACTCCCTCACTGTGTAGTATTTTGACCCCCTACTCCAACCTTAACTCCCTTAGATCAGCTAATAACGTCCAGATCGTAACAACTAAAGCTAAGAACTCGGGTGGTGATGCCCTGTACGCCAACTCCATTGGAAAGCCCTGGAACTCCCTGCCAAACACCCTTAGACTCATGACCTCACATCAACAGTTCAAAAACAACCTCAAAAGCCATCTTAAGCTACAATGGCTATGCCCATGCACAGAACCCGACTAACTTATCAAATCTCCTGTACTCATAATTTGCCCTGATAAGCTAGTTCTTAGACCATTATTCTCACTGTGTTTATCCTATAACACTACTTTGTTTAAACTGCAGCTTTGCTACTTGTGCTTATATTAAGTCTTTGTTATTTCCTATTCTTATATTGTAAATGTAACTTGCTCTCATCATGTATTGCTTTTATGTTGGAGCTTTTCTCCCCGGGCCTCTACTGAAAAGGGATATGTATCCAGCTGGACTAGCCCGGTCAACAAATGTAAAATAAAATAAATAAATAAATAAAATAACCAGGCAGCCTGCAAGTTTTTTTTTTCCCCTGTACATTTAAATATGTTGAGAACATACTTGTTTCATTTAGATACCCACTAAAGATCAGGATTAAAGTCTAGACCCTGGAGCTCTGAGGAAAGAAGGAAAGACCTTAGCTAACACTTTCAGATTTGCTCTCATTAAAGTCTAGACCCTGGAGCTCTGAGGAAAGAAGGAAAGACCTTAGCTAACACACTTTCAGATTTGCTCTCATTCTTCAATCTCTTGTATTTAAACTTTTACATGTTAACTACTGCTCCCACTAAAATAGACACTTAAAAATGTTACCTTTTATTCATATGATTCCCCCATTATTGGCTTTGTTGTTTTGTCCATGTTTTTTGTGTTGAGGTTAAGAGCTATGTTGAGAAGTGATAAATGAATTCACTAAATTATTTCAGTCTTCCTATTTTTCAGGCAGCTGCTGATTTGGGATAGTAGTATGTTGTTTTGAATGTAGTGCATAGGGTCCTGGGTTCAAAACCTGCCAGTGAAATGCATGATGGTAGCGCAGCATTTTATTCTAGCAACTTTACAAAATTATACAAGCAATGTTTAAAATGTGTCCCGGGTTTTTGACCTTTTGTCCCCCCCCCCCAAAAAAAAAAATGAAATTGAAAATAAGTGCGAGAAGCTGTGCAAGATGCCTATGGTTACACTGCTGTCATTCTATTTATAGTGTGAGTGTGGAAGCAGACTTTTATGACGGAAAAGTTCTGAATTGGGCAGTTTTGTCATTATTGGTTCATGTGTTTTGTTTCATTGCCTACAGTACAGATTACTGGTAAAATGTTCAAACAATAAATTTAAAATGTGCTCTAACATGTGTGTTGTATTATACAAGGAATATAATTTAATAAAGTCAGGAAGGTGTATAAAAAAAAAGAACACGTGTGTTTCTTGTTTTGTGTGCAAGGGGCCAATGATTTGAAAACAGCCCAATGGTAATCTTTATCCACCACTGGCCAGATGCATTTTCTTTGGATGTGGTGTGTGTGGGTTTCAATGCTGTTTCAATGAAAGTGAGTTTCAAGGGCAAAGTTTAATGTTAAGCCTATTTTCATTGTGAGACAGTATTGCTTTGTTTACCAGATGGTGTCTTTTAGTGTTTCTGCATTGTTGTGTTGTAAAATGTAAAAATAAAATTCAGATCATTGTAGAAGTAAAGCAGTATGCATACATTAGTAGTGTTTATGGTAAATGGTGCAAAATAGCCAGGTAACAGGACACTGGAATGGCTGCAGGGGGACTCTGGTGCCATGTTTTGGTTGTCTGTTCTTCAATTTGCATTCGGAAGTTGGTATCCCACAATTCCATTGGAGTGGGTGGGGTTACATAATTATGTATGCAAATTAGATGTTAATCAGCATACAGATTTGTACCTATTTTTCATGGGCCTTGTCCAGATTTTTGATGTATCCAGGTTGAGAGGTATGGTGCTGACTTTTTCCTCTTGACCAGCTAGTCTGGTCTTGGCTGGAGAGTGTGTAGCTTCCAATTTGGTGATATAAGTGCATCTCTCACAAGTCTGAGTGTTGGGAGGTAAGAGGAGAAGGGTAGTCTGTGTGCATGAGGCAGTTACTACACTGCCAAAAAATGCCCAAGTGCACCAGGTTAATAGGAGAAAAATCAGGGAACTGTCCTTTAATCATGCCAGGAGGGATGGTCATACCTACTAAGTGCTGGAGCTATTTCTGTGAAGAACTAGTGCTGATGGCACTTATGTGTGCTACAATAATTGCTACAAAAACCTGCTGAAGTGCAACACAATTAAGCTATTTGAAGTGCAAGAGAGAAAGAACTAGCATGATTCAAGGGAAAAACTGAAGAGCAGACTTTCTGGCACCAGTAATAGTTTACCTCAGTTCGGCGCTGCTAGGCAGAGCTTAAAGAAGCATAAACCCACGCAAACAGTGGCTTTTAAACCAGAAAGTTGAAAGGGATGGACAAAATGCCCAAACAGCCAATAAACTACAATTTCTGTGCCAGAAACCACTCCTCTTGTAGTAGATAGGCTACCTAATGCTTACCACTCCCACTGATAAGCTAGAAGGCATATTTCCAACACAGAAAGGCTTGGGGGCTCCGAAGCTTACAAACAGTCCTAGATACAGAAAATCTGTATCTGGACTAGACTAGTTACAGCAAAAGGTGGGAAACAAGTGCAAATACAGGCTTTTATAATGTAAATACTTCTAGAGATGCATCTGCCCCCACCACCACCTGTCAGACATAACTACAATGCCAAACTCAAAAATAATCCCCTGTGGTGGAACCCTAGTATAAACAGGCTCTGTAATAAATGAAAAAAAATCATTGCTGACAGAAATGCATCTAACTTTCAAGAAGCCCTAAATGTTCTTGCTAAACTAAACTAAACAAGGAACTCTGGATCCTGATTTAATCAACCAAAGCCAGTTATGAGGTAGAAAAAGTCATCCAGGTGAAAGAAAGCCACAAGGTCCTCTTCACTTATGTTAGAAATTTCCCAGCACCGCACAGAGCTAATAGTAAATTAATTCACATAACTGGACCCAAAAGGCATAGCTAGTGGACAAATTAATAACTTCACCCCACCTCCAATATTCTCAGATCAAGTAACCACATATACCCCCCTTCATTAAATCTCACAAGAACAAGTTCTCAAGTTAGTATCTAAGGCCAATAACACAATAGTCTATGATGACAGGTAACATACGAGGCTGCTAAGTGGCTATCATGAAAACAGGAATTGTAAGACACCCTACAGAGGCTAGTCAATGCTAACCTCAACACAGGTTGTGTGCTGCTTGAATGGAGGTCAGCAATAGACATTCCCTTCCACAAAGGTGGGGCTACAATGGACCTAGGTAATTATAGACCAGTCGGGTCTCCGCTGAAAATTGACTTCATTCCAAGTTGGACTTTCCCGGTCAACAAATGTTAAATAAATAAAATAACCGTGACCAGCCTTATCTGTATGGCTATGGAAAGGATCATTATAGACCTAATAAATGGAGATATAGATTACCTACAGACTCTCTAACCAACCCAGTTTAAATTTGTCAAGGGCAGATCCTGCCTGCTTAACTTGGTTGACTTCCTCCAAAAGGTAATCAGTGCATTCTACACATCTGGAACTTGCAAAGCCACTCAACAGAATACCACACTCATGCATTGTAGATGAACTCTCAAAGCTAAATGTTAACCCCCTCTGTAACTTGGATAGAAAATTCGGTCACAAATAGAACACAGGAAGTAGGAATGGCAGATCTACCTCCTCCAGAAGACCTGTGCACCAGTGTTCACTCCTTGGGACACTTCTCTTTGGCATTTATTTCTTGGAGGTCAAAAGCTAATATTAATGGTTTGTGACTCACCAAGTTTGCAGATGACAATAAACTTGGTAAAATCATAAACTCCCCAGAGGTTACCAGCATCCTAAAAGATGACAAATCACAAAAGGACTAAAGCTAAATGCCAAGAAATGTATTGTATACTTTGGCAAGCATGAGTCTCTTTGCAGCTATAAATTTGAACCCCCCCCCCAGAATTATCCTGGCAGAATTCTATTAGTCTATATTTCACTTCATTCTGCAGACAAATCGGCCAATTACAGTTGTACTTTGACTACCAACCGTAGCAATCATGGTGAATACGACACATGTTTGGTGATATT
Organism: Protopterus annectens; assembly: GCF_019279795.1. Classification (NCBI taxonomy): domain Eukaryota; kingdom Metazoa; phylum Chordata; order Ceratodontiformes; family Protopteridae; genus Protopterus; species Protopterus annectens. The sequence continues at coordinate 728,473,413 of NC_056736.1, read as the reverse complement.
TCCAAATGTTGCAGCAGATCCTCATAAAACCTGTTGACTTCCTTTTATCTTTGAAATTTGTAGTTGCAGCACAAGCTTGTAACATTGCAATGTTAAATGGTTTGTTCTGGAGTCTGATTATATTGTTTTTAGGGTTGTAACTAAGCACTGCTTTGGACAACTTTTTATTAAGTAAGAAGGTTACTGCATTTTTATAGGATTATTGCCCACAGTAGAACATTTGATGAGCATCTGAACAATTCATATCCATTTTAGTTAATTAATTCCCAAAATACACCTGTTTATTGTTACCTCATTTCAATTGCATCAAATTTACCTTTTTTGAAAGTTCTTAAGTTTCAAATTCCTGTGCCATATAGTTTTTGACAGCATCCAACACTCTTTTTCTCTGTTGGTGGTTTAGAAGACTTCAACACTGGCTCACAGTTTCTTCATTTTCTGGTTGCTATTTTTCTTTTTCTTGATTGGACCACATATTTGCCTGGAACATTTTTTTTTATTATTTTAAACATAAACCCTACCTGCAGATAGCTATGTCAGCAGAGGTATCTTTACCCCACTTGTGCAGATTTAGTTGGGTAGTATTTTAAGACAGAATATATTTATAACCCATACAGCAATTATTTTGTTCACATTTTGTAGAAATGTCACAGTGCTTTCTTTTTTTCCCACACCCCCAATCTCCATTGGAGATAACTCTACTACCCAAACCCTATCAGCCCGTTCATTCTCCTGCAGTGGGTAAAGGCCCTACAACCAATTTGGTTCTTCTGCAAAGTCCTACTAGACCAACCTTTATCCCAACAAAGAGAAGTGGGAGGTAGGCAATGGCCAATTTCAAGTCCTCTTGAGTGGGCTCTCTTGCTACCCCTAGGCTACAAATCACCAACTCACCTGGCTACCTGGTTGGAGATAAAGGTGTGCTTGGTGCTACACATATCTTCTGTTTTCCCCTGAGTCTACACATTTGCTCCTGCCTGATACAGCCTGAGCTAACATGCAGGAAATCTGGACTCAAAGAAACATTAGCTGTCACCAGTACCACATGCCTTGTAGTTTCGCTCTCCTGAGGATAACTGAGCTGGCATTAGCTGCTCAAACTCAACCTGATCCCTTATCCCTAAGATATCTGTGCTACTAATAAACCAAATAGACCATGGATCATCTGGGCCATAGTCAAGGATTCATTACTATGCCAAGGGGCTAGGCATATCAATACCTTCTTGATAATTAAAAGCTGATATGGAATTCCACTCTTGTCAAACTGAATGTCTTTCAGTTATTAGAACCAAAATAAGTACGGCATTATCTAGCCATTCCGCGGTGGTGCAGCGGTAGCGTTGTTACCTCAAAGCAAAAGGTTCTCCAATTCGATTCTCGGCTGGAGTGCAGGGAGTGCCTTCTGTGTGGAGTCTGCATGTCCTCCCCGCGGTTGGGTGGTCATTTGAAAGACATGCATAAAATGGGTGTGCCTTTGTTGAAGGTTGAACGTCGAGCTGGCACCTCAGCATTCATGAAAATCTACTGCCAATCATTAGCGGACCGGAGTTCCACTGTGGCAACCCCTAACCAGGAAAAGCCGAAAGACAAACAACAACATTATCTAGCCATTCCATGCTGATTATCAAAAATGTTGATGGTGCTGCGGCCTTAGAAAACAAATACTTTTAGTTCACTTCTATGTGCAAAAAAGCTTCAATCCTAGGCCCATGTTTCTTTCTTTCTTTCTTTCTTTCTTTCTTTCTTTCTTTCTTTCTTTCTTTCTTTCTTTCTTTTTCTTTCTTTCTTTCTTCATTCATTCATTAATTCACAGGTTCTTACTAAGCTTATGGCCAAAACAGACTATAAAGAAGTTTAGTCCCATACCCAATACTGGTGGAAAACCATTAGTGCCCTTATTAAGCAGACCTTTTCTACATATTCCTGATGAAAATTTGTGATCACCCATCCAGTCATCCAGATTGGTTTTAAAGGCTGTAAGAGAAGTACTCTGTTGGATAGGCAAGGGCAGCCTATTGCAGAAACTAGATATATGTTGGGTTGGGTTTCTGTTACACCATCTGCTCTTGCTCATATGATAATATAGGGTAAGGTTTCTAGAAGAGGTGTTTGCTTTACCACTTTTTCTATTTAGGTAAAGGAGTTCAATGAGTGTTGGGTTATTCATAGCATGGAAAACTAATCAGAAATCCCCCTCAGGAGTCTGCAAGAAACTAAGTAGAGTGACAGAGTTTTAGTCTATCAGAATCCTCTGATAGACTAAAGGCACTGAGACTTGAGACCTTCTTGATGAGGGGGAACTAAGGTCTTTCAAGCTGGATTAGGTGCTTGGTGAGGTATTTGCCAAAGGATGTGTTTTATTTAGTGATGGGTCTAACAAGAGGTAAGTAAAATAGCATAATAACTTCTTTGGACCTTGAGAAGATACCACAAAGGATTAAATGTGCAAGGCAGAAGGAATTTCTAACCATCAGAGACATGGTGGTCAAAGGAGAGACTTTTATCACCGTACTTATCCAAGTCCCCGATGACTGTGTCAAATTTAAGTGGAATGTTATCTAGGTGGTATGCAGTAGTAATACCAGATTTACCAAGGGAAACTATGCTTCATTTCTTGCTGTTAAGGATAAACCTGTGACTAATACACCAAGCCGTTGCCTGTTCAAGCCCTTGCTGGCAAATTTGAGTACCTAAATGTAATTTTATAGCCACTTCCAGGATACTTTAGCATACTTGGCTACTCAAATTTCCTTGATATGTCACAAAAATATAAACCAAAGAGGAAGGGGCCATGGACAGTGCATTGTGGGATACTGCAGTGACATTTGTTTTGTCTAGAGCAAATACCCTCTGACCATAATTGCAAGGGTTCTGCCAGAGAGGAGGTTACCAATCCAGCAAAATATGTATGGGTTAATAATTGAACTGATAGAGTTTGTCAATAATCCCAGCATGAGGAATAGTGTCAAAGGCCTTGGTAAGGTCAAGATAAGCAGTATGAACTATATTACTCCAATACATGGCCTCAGTAACCATTTTGAATAATTCAACCAGTTCAACCATGCACAACCTGCCTTTTACAAAGTCAAAATGATGTGTATCCAGGAATATAAGGTTGTCTATATAAGTCTTTGTTTCATTCATTCATTCATTCATTCATTTGTGCTTACTACGTTGGCCCTAGTGGGTCAACGGCATTTACAGACAGGGGCAAAAGAGAAAAGTTCCACATGCAAGAAAGATAGCAAACAAATAATTGAGTAGAAACACTAATGCAAGAGAAAACAAATACAACTGGAAGAATATAATTAATACATATATCTATATCTGTCTAGCTGACTATCATACCTTTCAACCTCTTAGTGCAAGAAATCTGGACAAACCCTAACAAAATGGGAGGACACAGGCCCAAAATGAGGAAATATTTTAAATATTGCCCTTATAAACTTAGAAAGTCACTAGGGTAACAGGGTTTGTTTTAACATACATTTTCTGAAGGATTTGAAGTCTGAAACTCAAATGTATGTCATTATCTAGTGACTTTAGTCCTGAGATCATCCAGGTAATTTGCCAGAAAACCACAAATTTTGTGAGGAACAGACCAAAATATGAACCAAAAATCTGGACATTTGAGAGGTATTCTGACTATACATATATATAATTTTATATACACACATCTATACCTGTATTTCTCTCCCTTTCTCTCTCTATATATATGTATAGATAGATCTATGTGTGTGTATTTAGAGATAGATAAACAGAGATATATAGCTGTAAACATATATGTGTGTGTGTGTGTGTGTGTGTGTGTGTGTGTGTGTGTGTGTGTGTGTGTGTGTGTGTGTGTGTGTGTGTGTGTGTGTGTGTGTGTGTGTGTGTGTGTGTGTGTGTGTGTTCTAGAAAACAGATAATGTATTTAAATATGTGTAGTAGTGTACATGCATGTTGAGTGTGGGTACATTTCTCACTACAAATTAAAGGGAAGCTGTCTGAATTAGATAGTTATGAAACACTAATTTCCAGTCAGTGTGTTATAAATTGGGCATTAAACAAGGATGTTCATTCTTCAGAGGGAGATTCCGAAGGGGTGAATTGGAATCAGTAAAAGTGTTTCAGATTTAAATCAACAGATGATGGGAGTTTGTTAGGCTGTTCCTTGTCAGCCTTACTTTTTCTATTGCCCATAAATTGAGTTTTAAGACTAATAGACTCTGACAAATAAATGATCCTAGTTCAGATTCATAATGTCCCCTTTACATTTATTGCTTACACTGATGATATAGTTTAATGCTAACTAATGTTCAGTAGTCTTTATAGAATTTTTTAAAGACAAAAATTATCTCTCTAAAAGATGAAGCTGAAGTTAATTTAAAGGTTACTATAGTTGATGAAATAAACATTTTAGACTTGACTCACAAATTGCTAAGGCTCAAACTAAATATACATACATATATATATATATATATATATATATATATATATATATATATATATATATGGGTCTATATCATAATCTTGAAGTTACGGAACATCGAATACAATATGGTCGACACCATATTATCGAAGTTCCGTAACTTCAAAAATAAAAAAAAATGTAAACATCACATACTTACCCTAATGGGTTTAAGCAGGGGGGCAAGCCCCCCTGCACCCTCCACACCCCCCACTACTTAAATATACCAACTCTGAGATCGCGCTACAGTGTAGGAAAGGGAAATCTTCCCTTTCCGCACCATACTCCATTAAAGTGCGATCTCAGTGTGGGTATATTTAAATAGCAGGTGGTGTGGGGGGTGCAGGGGGACTTTCCCCCCTGCCTAAACACCCTTTACTTGTTTTTTTTTTTACAGGTTATATTACAATTTTGATGGTTTACTGTTTCAATCACTAAAGTTCGATCTTTAGTGATTAGAAGCATTAAACCTTCGAGATTATAATATAGACTATATATATATATATATATATATATATATATATATATATATATATATATATATATATATATACATGTACACACACACACATACACCGTGGATATAAAAAGTTATGCAACCAGCATATTGTGCATTTTTTATTTTTTTAGATTTTTTCCCTTAACAGATTTTTTTGTTTTTCAATTGAATTGTACATGTTATAGGTCACATTAAAGGTGGGAAAAGTTTTGAAATTATTTATTGTGGTCTCATTTTTTTGATATCACAAAAACCTGGCATTTTAACAGGGGTGTGTAAACCTTTTATATCCACTGTATATATATATATATATATATATATATATATATATATATATATATATACGGAGATTACCATGCTACATAAACCAAATAACCACACAAACTACAAGGTACACACTGTGTCCACTCAGTAAAACCAATTGGTAACAAAAAATAAATTAATGACCTGTCTATCAGACATCCAAGTTTAATCAAAGTTAAGCACTTTCATCCTTTGTATTGTTCGGAATTCATCATTTTAGAAATGTTATCAGTTGACAGGCTTAAAAGTGTTTTGCCTAATAGTATAAGAAATTCAGCATTGCAAAAGGTGATCCCAAGAAGTCTCGTTCATATGTTCATATAGGTTCATAGGAGTTTACTAGGCTATTGCCCCTGAGGCCCTTATAAGCCTAGCCAAGAGTTTAGCCCATGTTTAGACAAGTCAGCATTCAAAGCCCCTATCCAGCAGGGACACAGGTGGAATCCCAGTGGTGCATTTTTTATTTCCTATCCAGTTATCCAGGATCCGCTTAGAAAGGGATAATAAGGTACTCTGCTTGATGTGGATAGGGAGTCTATTCCACAGATGGGGGAGTCTCTGGGACACAAATCTGTCCCACTAACAAGTCCTATTGATATCACAGGCCAGGTTGAGGTCACGCATACGGGTTGCTCGAGTGAAGCTTGAGTTGTGAATATGCAGCAGTCCCATCAAGGCGGAGTCTGAGACTGCTTTATATGCCAAACAGAGGTCACCCCTGAGGAGTCTGTATGAAACTGAGTATAGGGATAGGGCTTTTAGCCTGTCTGTGTAGGGTAGATGTCTGAGGCCCTGGATTCTCCTGGTGAGGAACTGCTGTGGTATTTCCAGCTGCTGCATGTGCTTTGCGAGGTACATGCCAAAGGAGAAGTTGTACTCAATAATTGGCCTTATAAGGGAAGAATACAGGGATGTTATGACCTCTTTGTCCGTGGATGAGATACAACGGAAGCAACATGGTGGTCAAATGTCAGGTTGCTATCAACCTGGGGGCCCAAATCCATCACTACTGATTGTGTACTTAGGACATTGTTATTAATGTGATAATATGTGGGAATGTCATGTCCCCCAAAGGGGGTGGTGATGCATTTTTTGGCATTCAGCTTGAAGCCATGTTTCTGGCACTAGTCATTTGTTTGGGTGAGACCCTCTTGGAGGACATCCACATCACTTGGGGAATTGATGATTGCCCCCAGCTTGTAGCCATCTGCAAACTTGGTCAGCCATAGTCCACTGGTTTTGGCCTGCACCTCAGAAAAGTATATCCTGAATGACAGAGGCCCCAAGACCAATCTCTTGGGTACTCCGCTCTTTTCGGGTCGGCTTCTTGAGGTGGCTTCCTCTATTTTGATTATGTGGGTTCTATCTGTGACTCCACACCATCAAACTTTAGTAAAAATGACAGAGCTTTCAGATATAAACTATCCTTCTTCAGTGTCTTACAGTAAGACACTGAAGAAGGATAGTTTATATCTGAAAGCTCTGTCATTTTATTAAAGTTTTTTGATGGTGTGGCGTACTACTTTTTCTTGCTTGAATCTGTTTAGTTTGTACTTCTCCACTTCATCCCTGGTTCACCTTTTCTCAGTGAGAGCTCTATCAGTGAGCCAGTTTGCTACCCATCTCATAACATATGGATTGATGCCTAGTTGAGAGATTTTATCTACTATGTCCGAGTGGGGAATAGTGTTGAAGGCTTTGCCCAGGTCAAGGTAGGCGGTGTGCACTATCTTCCCCTCATCCATGCCCTTGGTGACTGTCTTAAAGAAGTCAACCAGATTTAACAGACATGACCTCCCCTTCACAAAGCCAAACTATCTGGGGTCAAGTTTTTGGAGGCTGCCAATGTCCCTGTTAATGATATCCATGATAATCCATTCCATGGCCTTGCAGATCGGCTAGTTAGGCTGATGGATCTATAATTTCATGGATTGGACACTTCAGCTTTGTGTAAAGGGATGACAGTGGCTGTCCTCCACTCAGCTGGGACAAAGCCAGTACTCAGGCTTTGGTTGAATAGGGTGCCTAATGTGGCTGCAAGTTCATGCCTGAGTTAATGTAGGATGCAGCCAGGGATGTTATCGGGTCCCATGGAGGCTGTATTTTTTGCCTTTGAGAGGGCAGTGATGACCTGTTCCCTAGAGATAAGGGGTAGGGGGCAGGTACTAGGGAATGTCCTGATTTACTGAGGGGGGGGAGAAGTTTTTGCTGAATCTGTCAGCCAGTAGATTGGCTATATCTACAGCATTTGTGTATGTGGTGTCCTTGACCACCAGTTCTGAACAAATCTGGGTGCTTCCTTTGAGATTTCATACATATGTGAAGAAGGCCTTATGATTGTCTCTAGTAGATGTAAGCTAGTAACTTTAGCAAGATGTTTATTAGTCAATGACATAATGTTTGAAAGTGAATTGTTTGTTTCTAAGTCTAAAACTAGAAAATATAGGAGGAAAGAGACTCTACAGACACAGTATGGCAGACCTACACACTTAGCATGAAAGAGGAAGAATGACAGCTTGATATACTCATTCTGAATCACAAGTTAGGGGAGCAAATAAATGACACTCATATAGAGATCCAGAGCCACAATTAACAGGGCCCTGGTATGGAATCCACAGAAGGAACTAGAATTTTGTTGTGGTTAGACAATCAAAAGGACCATGTCTTTTGTCAGATATTTGTTTCACTGACAGAGCAACTGAAATCCAAATCTGTAAGAAATGTCAATATAGAATTCAAGATGAACTAAAGGAGAATTCTGAAGTAAAAATCAGTGAAAGACTGAGGTCTGCACAGAGTCATACAAGGAGCAATAGCACAGAATCTGAGACAAAAATAGAAAAAGGGTACCTAAATGAGGACCCCCACAACTAATGGTTGTTAAAGAGGAAAATGCAGTTTTGCACATATTTCTGCTAGTGTGAAGCAAAAATTTCAAATAAAGGCAAGTTTTCATCAACAGTTATCTGTAAGCCAAGAAAGAAGTAAAGCTAACAACAAATATTGTTCTGAAATACAGTCTGCAGTGAGAGTGCAGCATAAAGAAAAAGGATGATATCCACTCAGAGTAAGGTAGAAGGAGAGCAAGTTAAAACTGAGCAGAGCATTCAGGAGGCCTGTAATGATACTGCACAATGTAACATAGATGGTGATTTTTGTTTAGAACTATCTTTTGTGTGAGGAAGATATAGAAAAAGCTACAGTTCCAGTATTTTGTGTTGTGGGGAGTTACATTATTTACCTCAAAGCAAGTTATGGACCTCAAAGCAAGTTATGGATGAAAGCAACATTATTTACTTCAAAGCAAGTTATGGATGAAAGCAACATTATACCATGACCCTCCCAAAACGTGCATGCTGATTGGCCAGCGTGCCCGTTGTAAATCGAGTTATACTAATGGAAAAAGGTCCGGTCGCCCGGACTTTTTTCCATTAGTATAACTCGTTTTTTTAAAACACTGTCTCGCTATGTTAAATGGGTTTAACATAGCGAGACAGCTTTAAAATAAGCAACGGAGATCTCCGTTGCTTATTTTAAAGCTGTCTCGCCATGTTAAACCCATTTAACATAGCGAGACAGTGTTTTAAAGCAACGGAGAAAACAAGATCTCCGTTGCTTTTTAGTGTTTCGCTATGTTAAATGAGTTTAACATAGCGAGACAGTTTTAAAATAAGCAACGGACATCTCCGTTGCTTATTTTAAAACTGTCTCGCTATGTTAAACTCATTTAACATAGCGAAACACTAAAAAAAAAGCAACGGAGATCTTGCTTTCTCCGTTGATTTTGCCCACTGCTCTGATGTACTGCGCAGGCGCGCAGTACATCAGAACTGCCGCGGATGCCAGACATCTGCGGAAGGGCAGTAAACAGGCATTATACTATGCCATTATTTAAGAAAAGTAATAGTTTCTTTTCTTAAATAATGTCATGATATAATAGCAATAACCCACTTCTGGGTGTGGGTAATGCTAAATTTACCCACGGTTGGCTTTGTTTGGTCCCTCGGGCTTCGCCCTTGGTTATTGCTATATTATTTACCTCAAAGCAAGTTATGGATGAAAACAATTCACAATTAGTGGGTTTACAGGTTAGCCATGTAAATTTTAAAAGAGCATGATGGATAAAGTAAGGTGAGGAAGATAGCATATAACCATGGTTTAGGCAATGGTAGTGACCAGAATGTTCCTGTCACTACTTATCCCTATTCTGAGCTGAAAGACAACCTCTTATATACAGAGTGATCAAAAACAGAGAGAGAGACATTAAATTCTTCACTAGCTACTACTGACAAAGCATTATAGGCCACTACTAATGAGGATAGCAAATTGTCAAATATTAGGAGTGACTTTGGCAGAGGCAAAACCAGAGCAAGCTCTATGCATCTTACCCCAAATGCAAGAAAACTGCACTCCATCTCAGTTATGAAAGTCCTTTGCTACAAAGCCTATCATACAGTGGCATTTCAACATATTGCTATATGCATCAAAGGACCACCAGTAAAATTTAGTAACAGCTATAAATAAATACTAATAATACTAAACAATACTATCAAGTTTCCAGTGAAATTTAGTAACAGTAAACAAAATAATACCAAACTGTAATACCAAGTTTCCAGAAGTAGTGGCAGTAAAGGAATCTAATGCTAAAGTTATTACCAGAAAACTAACACTATTATCCAAAGTGGAGATCCCAGTAGATAATTACAGACAAAGACATTCCCTTTATGTCAAGGGCACTGCATTAGCTATATCAGTGTCTTAAAAGTCAAACAGTTGAAGATATCAGTTTACCATCCATAGACTGATGGATTAGTTGAGAGGTTTAATGTTGTTTGTCTTTTTCACTGATGTTCCCGGGGGTGATATCCCCTGGGGTGGTACTCCATCGCTGATGTTCCCTGGGGTGACATTCCATCACTGATATTCCCTGGGGTGATGTCCCCTGGGGTGGTACTCCATCACTGATGTTCCCAGGAGTACTATTTCATCGCTGATGTTCCCTGGGGGTAGTACTCCATCACTGATGTCTCTTGGAGTAGTACTCCATCACTGATTTTCCATGGGGTGGTTCTCCATTATAGCTTCTCCGTTGTAATTAATGTAATTAATGTATGCCAGATTTACATGATTAGAGCATAACTACAACAAAAAGATGTGGTTAAAAAACTTTGCACTTAAGTACTTTTTGTTTTAATTATAAGAATTATCTAATAGTAGCCTAAGTATAAATTACAAGTAGTTAGCCATCCTTATTGCACATGGTCTGCATAATTATGATCATTGTATCATTATGGATGATCACATGCCACTGTTCCATTAACAGATTTCAAAGTAAAGACCAGCTGAGCTTTCTCTTCCTTCCTATTCTCTCTTCAGCTGTTTTAATGCTTCATTTTCATTTCTTATTTTGATAAAGGTGTACTGTAGAAAAAAGTAATAAGAAATAAATTAATGTGAAGTTGTTAAATACTGAGGCTTTCCTACAAAATATTACCTTTTTTCAGTTTTCTTTTATCTGGAAGATCCCCACTATTTTTATTTCATGGGGACCTTGGAATGTTTGGTTTAGTTAAATGTGTAATATTTTATAAGAAAATTATTAATGCATTCAGTAGCACTACATAGCAATGTACACATATCTGTATCTCTAAAATAAAAGAGCAAGTTATAGCCACTACAAATACAGCTAAAATACAAATGTGATGTTTAATTAAGAAAAAAATGTACCCTGTAGATGTGCTTCTTTCATGTGTCTTGTTTGCAGTGGATTAAAGAGAAGTCATATGGAAGCAGTTAGTACTAATTAAGGCATCATTACACAGAATAAAAATATATTTATTGCCCTGTTACATAATGATTTATAGTGATTCTAAAATAACAAAGCAAATTGAAAGACTTGAATTTGACATTTAGCAGACAAATAAAATATAATGGGTGTGTACAGCATATTGGGCATTAGAAAATGTCTTATTTGACTGAGTTCTTGGAAAACAATTGAAGGAAAGAAATATGCTCATCACTAACTGAACTCTTCTTCATAAAAACTCATTTCACTATGCTCTACGTTCTTACAAGAAGATATGAGTCTTAACTGGAAGCATAATCTGTGAGATTCAGCATAATTTGAGCCATATTAAGTCATGTTTTTACTTTTCATTTCATCTGTCAGTTGTGTATAATTTCTTCAGGGATCTGGTGTTAGCAAATGGTTAGTTCAACTTTAATAATCCTATGTCTAGTGAAGTGTTCATTACTACATTATACACCATTCATGACAAAGATATTTTTTAAAAATGATGAAAGTGTTAAAACTAAGCTTTTACCCTATCTAAGAAAGGCCATCAGTCTGTTTACTTTAATACTAAGAATATGGTACCCTGTAAGATAGGATTTTTTATGAAAAATTTCCCATCACGTCTACTGACCATCCAGCCTTTCCCCACTGGCCTACTCCTAGCCCCATCCTGGTTATTTTCAGGTGGGGGGAGAAGGTCTGGGAGCATCATTCAGGTGGTTATAAGGGTGTTTGTGTTCTTACTGGCATCCTCGCAATAAATTCATTTGTTTTGGCCCTAACTGCACTTGTGATGCCTAAGATGTGAACACATGTCACTGTAGTGGTGTCCTCAGCCCTACCCCTAAATGCCCATGCTCCCCTTCAAACATATAGATGTTAGGGCTGCTATCAACAGTGCAGATTCCTGGTCCATTGCCCACTGGTAACATGCAAGCCACTAGTTGGAGCACCATCTCCCTCACCCCAGGGTGGGTAAGTCAGCAGATGCTGCTCATGGACTTTTTCCCTTTCTACCTCTTCCACTACCTGAGCCATTATTTAGTACTGGGTTGTTCAAGTCTCAGTCAAGGCATTATCCTTCTGAAATATGGCACCAGCTAACAAGATAGCCATTTTAGTACTCTGACGGAATTTTTGTTTTCAGAACATTATCAGATTATTTTCATCCTTATAATCAGTCTGGATGTATTGTTTTCAGAAACACTATCAGAAAATTTGAAGGTCAAAGGCCAGTAAGGCCAAGACTTGTCAAATCCTTTAACAAGAAGACAAAGTGACTATCTTCCTTAGACAATATGACAATATTAATTAAAAAAAATGTTGACATATAAAAATGCCTTTATAAACTAAAAAAATTCTTGAGTTTTTTTTAATTAAAAAGTAAGTTTTAGCAGCATGTTCTAACATTTTGAAAGCATATCTGGAAGTGAAGAAATTATCCAGAGGATTCTGTAAGTCTATATTACTTAGATTATCTATCACTAACCATCTCGGATTAGTAGCATGACAGAATAGTGCATAGTATGTGCAAGTTTTGAGATAATGATTTTTTGGTAGAAGTTTGCATTGAATGTCAAGTAGTTGTCTTTACATTGTCTCTTCTGATTTCAAAGTTCAACTACATAATGTAAGCTATGATAACCAAACGATTAACTTTAAAAAGTGTAACTATATTAGTGGTTGTAAAGATTCTTAACAAAGCAGAATTGTTAATTATAATAGCACATGTTCAACTACTACCGAAACAGGAAAGAAAAGGTTTTATAATCATTGTTTTTGAATAAGGATGAAAGTATCAAGTATAAAATATAAAAATTAATCTGGTAATATAATATAAAATGTTCCAGTGCATCTAATAGTCATTCTAATGCACTGGCCTTTCAGAAGAGCCACATGGATGACTACTAATTTCTAACCAACTGACCAATTAAAAGATCTAAAGGGTACACGCTTTCATCAACATACAAACATCCACATTCAAAAAAACAAACAAATTATTTGTGTGTGTGTGTGTGTGTGTGTGTGTGTGTGTGTGTGTGTGTGTGTGTGTGTGTGTGTGTGTGTGTGAGATATTTGTCCATGTACCTATTCAGGAATATACTCTGAAATGACGCTATCATTCATGTAGCCATGAGGGTATTCTCAGCATTGGTATCTACCTGACCAAACACATGCAGTAACTGGAATGTCTGCAAGGTTCTTTACAAAAAGAATACAGGACATAAACACAATGTCCTATATGGATTGCCTCAAAGCTCTATCCCTATACTCGGTCTCCTATGCCTAGCATACAAAGCATCCATGGACCCCACTCTGATGATCCTCTTGCACATCCACAAAACAGCATTAGAACTACTAGATGTAAAGACCTAAGTTTTGCTTGAAACATAAATAGGACATGTTGGGGAGACAGATATCTATCTCAGAGAATTCCCTTTCTCTGGAACAGGAGCCCCATCCGTGTGAAACAAAGTCCCTCCCTACCTCTATTTAAGAGCAACTTGGACCATTGGATGTGGAATTGAAAATTCACTTCTAGTCTGGTACCTACATCTCTGAAGTCAGAGGCAGTCTGCAAATTACGTAGTAACCAACAATCACCCCTATATAAATGTCCAAAACATATAACTTGTGGAACACATTTGCATTGCATGACTAGGGTTATAAAGGCCCTAGTGGTCATTAGCCTAGTATACACCTATAATCTATACTGCTGATGAGAGCTTTTGTTTTCATTTTATGGTTTAATTCTGCCTTTAATGGTGATGTAGGCACTTGCATAACTGCAAGGGACATCCTTGCCCTCTTGCCTGCACATGTATGCTCCCACATATGTGCTGGGGGATGCGAGGGGTTACTATCATCACCTTGAGTATCACTGCTCACATCTTCCTTGTGCCAGCTGCCTGCTTCATGACGGGCTATTACTTTCCAGCTTGACAAGTGATTCCACCCACCCCCACCCCCCAAGAATAGGCGTGTCTCACCCTCCTTACCTGTGTTATCATAGTCACTACAAAAATGTGAGACTCCTGGTCTTTAATAAGGGCTTTATCCCACTATATCACTGGCACAAGCAAGACTGTGAATTTTGGATAGTATAATCAGGAGATTGTTTTAGACAACAATATTCCTCAGAGACAATGACAAGCGAATCAAAATCTAGGGAATCTAGCAAGAGGTCAAAGTTTAAAATATGATACAGAAGGTGAGGAAGGCCAAGTGAACATCAGCTCTGAGAAAAAATTTGGAATTTCAGACCAAACGAAAAAGAAAGTACATGCACCATAGACTAAGTACTGCTCAGTAAATAGAAAAAGCTATTTAGCTTTTTCACTAAGCTGCTACAAACTACAATTTATAAAAAGTCTGATTGTTAGATTTATGACCACTAGTTTTATAAATGCTAAATAACTGGTATAGTGTTTTTTACTGTATAATTGCAACAGAAGATGTTTTACAATCATATGGGCAATGTGCAAATGGTTTGATTTAAAATGAGCTCTTATTTACAATGTCCCAAAATTACATGTGGTATAATTTTAAAGTAAAGATGAAACAGTATGTAGAATGTTCTATACAAACTCTGTGAATGGACATTGCAGATGTTTCAAAAGACAAACATTCAAATATGGACAATTTTGAAAATCGTGCATTTATAATTTTGTGGAAAAAAAAAACAGATTAAGTGGATAATTTGTAATCCACACATGTTATATGATGAAGGGCTTCTTCTAGTCTAACAGCTTGAATAAGTGTATTATAGGGCCTGTGATAATCCATCCCATCAACTCTGTAGTCCAGTGTGAAATATATTCTTGAATTTTAATCTTTAACACTTTCAGTAAGCCCTGTTTTCTCTGATTTAGAATCTGTAATTAAAAGTGGATTAGTTTTTCTCCATGGTATAGCAAATCCTTTCTTCCTCCTACTGAATATGATATTTGTTGCCTTTGTTAATTAGTTTTATGATGGCCTGTACTTTTGAGTTGCTTGAAAAAAAGTATAATGTGGATTTAAAAATACTTGATGTCTTTAATATTCTCTTTCTCTTACTATGGTTATTCAGGCCATTTATATTATGGAGGAATACAGCTACAGGTTTGTGCCATTTTTAATAGTAAAAGCCTTATAGCTGCAAAATTATGAATAAAAGTCACTAAACTCAAGAAAATATATGGAATAGTTTTAAAGAGAAACAACTGTAGCCATGTGCTATTTATATTTTTCTTATGATGCGAGACAAATGGATCATAATGTCCATTATATATATATAAATAAAAATTAGCAGTATATGTTCATTATGGACATCTGTACTCATGAACATTATCTAATATTATAAGCCTTTCTTAATGTAATTTAAAATTTGCTATATACTGTTAGTTGCTTGTCTATTTGTGATTTTTTATAGGACTGACATCTACAGAATCCAATAAATTATGTGTTGTTGTAAGAGTCATTTGTTGAGTAAAAGCTTCAGCATTTCTTAGAGCATGTTAATTGTTGGTGCAAGGGACATGGCCTCAAATTAAATGTAAAAAAACGTAGCATAGTTCATTTTGGTAAACAAAAGACTTCGACTTACTGGATTGGAGATGTACCACTCCAATAAGACACTACTGCATGGGCTCTGGGTACTCTTGTTGATAATTCCTTATCATTTGACCATCATGTCTCGGTAATAATTTTGACAGCCTTATATCAGGCCCATTTAATTTCCAGAGACATCTCCACTATTTCCAAAGAAGTCTTAATTCCCCTTTACTCATATTTTATCAGACCCATTATTGAAGATAATGCACCTTTTGGCATGTATTTATCTAATCATATCACACAACTTGAGGAACCACAGAGATTCATAACTAAAAAGATCAGTGGTCTCAAAACTCTTACTTATCAGGAGGCACTGGCAGCCTTTCCCTGTGCTCACTCTCTTACATGGAGATCTATGTTTAGCTTTCCATGCCATGAAAGATCCAGTCCTATTTGATCCCCTATTCCTTCACAAAAATAATGTTACATCAAATACTGAGTTGGCTAGGCATGAAATGGTCTGCAGACCGATTGCCTAGTACTTAACAATGAACCTATGAAGCTAAGTCATAAACTGGCATACACTTATTAAGATACAGACAATATGCGCAAGCCCTGGGATGCAGAGATAAATGTCTGACTGCCGTTCAGATGAGTCAAACATGATTAGCAGCTTGCATGCTTGAAGGGGCAAAGAAGTGATGGTGTGATTGAGCATTTACTGCTGGCTTACCTATATCCTTGAGAGATGGAAGCCTGCTGTAATGTTCCACCTGCTGGAGTCTTGCTTGATTACAGGTGAAACTACTGAGCTGGCATTGGTACATCCTGCAGGTAAACAATAAGGCCTTCACCTGTGTGAGAGAGCATGCATGTGGCCTTATGAAGGAGCAACAGCATATACAGAACTCATTGTCCTCCACAGGGAGGTCTTAGGTACTTGGGAAAGGGGGTGGGGGTCTGCATGAACACAGATGGTTTGCTGTCTAACATACATCTGTCACTACCTAAGGAATTGGTTCATGAGGCTTGACTCAAGCAAGAAATGGATGTGCCATATGGCTCTCCTGGTTAGATAAATGGAACTAGATTTTGCCTCTACAGGACATGGAGGAGAAAGAATGAATGAATGGGTCAGCTGAATGTGGGAAGGGTAACTTATGGTGGTCACGTAAGAGAATAAGAAATAAAATAATAGAAATAAAAAGATATATGCAACATAATAGTTACCCAGTAGTCCATTTATTTTAATGCTTTATTGTAAAAAGTAATTTGCACATCCTTCTCTTTCCTTACATATCCCAAAGATATGGGGTAGATTTCTTTAAAATTGCTGATTGGTGTGTGTGGTGTGTGTAAACATGTATACTGCAATGCGTTGAAGCCCTACCTGGGATCAGTTTCATTACCTTGGATTGGTGACTGCTGGGATAGACTCTGGATCCTCAAAGATCCTGGAATGCATTAAATGGGCAATCATAGAATGAAGGAATGAAAGACTGACTGACTGTATCTACATGAATAATATTGTATATTTTCATATATGCTACACAGCTCAGATGCTAAAAGTGAGATCCCTTTGATTACTTTTATATAGTTTCAAGCTAAGTAATGATAGTATTATAGAGACTACTTTTTTTTCTATATTATTGGGGTATTCTTTATGTTCTTTTGGTGTCGGTTAGCTCATAGTAGTTCATAAAAGCATGAATAAGCCATTTTCCATGCCTTTGTTTCAGTGATATAGACACATATTTCTTATAAACACATTTTAGAAATGTTATTTTGTTCCATGAGTCTGTCAGAAATATTCACTATTCACAAATAGAGGTTCTTTGGTTTGATTCTCAGCTGAGGTGCCTTCAACGTGGAGTATGAATATCCTCCTTGTGTTTGTGTGGCTTGTCTCAAAGTACTCCATTTTCGTCCTACATCCTAAAAACATGCAGTAAGTAAATCAATGTCTTTATATTGCCCTTAAGTATGCTCATGATGCAAATGTGGTACAGAAGAAGGACCTGTTTATCTACTTCTGTATTCTAATTGCCAGTAAACTCGATGGATGGTGGTGGTGGCTGTTCACAGGGTTGCTATAGGAGCTGAGCAGAACTCAAGAAGCATGCCCGCATGATAGTGATATGCATGAATGATAGTATTGTGATGTCCCTCCTGTGGGCCAGTAATCAAGGACCCTCAATGCTTAACACTGATTTTCAGGTGCAGTTCTCTGCACCAAGCACAGTTTTCTTTAAGAGCACACAGGGAACGCAATCCAGACCTGGGGTGGACATTCTCTCCAGGACCCAAATAAGACTCCACCTTTCTCTCTGCAGAAATCAGTGCTCTGTGTCCCTCTTCCAAGTTTCCAAGTAGCTGACACACACACACACACACACACACACACACACACACACACACACACACACACACACACACACACCTTGCGAAAGGCTGATACAGATTTACCCCCTATACCACGTCCACCCAGACTATAAAGTAGATTCACTGCCATCAGCTAGCTACTTTAAGGCTCTTACCAGTGTATCCAATTACTCTTAGTAAAATTAATACTATTCAAATGGTAATGTTAACCAAGTAGCAAAACTTTCTGGAGCATGACGCTCACAGTGCCACACAAACACAAACACAAGGAGAATATTCATACAATTACTGCAGTGACTCTCAAAGGTTAAACTATTTTCTAAAAGATCAGCCACAATGAAAGGTTTAGATACATTTAATAATAAATAATACAATAGAAAACTTGAAAATACTGAATATATATTTACAATAAACACCAGAGTTTCAATTCACAGGAAATATAAAAACAACACATCTGAAAATATTCAGACAGGTACAGAAAAACAATATTTAACTAATTTCACTGTATTTTCTAACTAACTGAAGAATTGCTCTTCCCTAGTTAAGTTACTTACAAAAGGAAGGCAATGTGAAGTGCATGAATGTCTTTGTTGTCAGTTCCAATAGCAGAATGCTGATTGTCACTATCACATCTCTCACTAATATCTAAACACAATTTCAGTGCTGGCTATAGAATGACATCACATTTGGTCACCTTGACTCTGTGATTCCCACACTACCCCCCGACTAGAATGCGAACCAGGATCTCGCACAACTGTGTCACAATACACACCTAAGCTTAATACAGCATCTGGAAACTGGAAACAATTCCAGTACTTTCATCCTGCCTGGAGAGACTAACCAGCCATTCTCTGGCACCCCATGGTAGCCATTAGTTCACTACTAAGGACAATAAGAGCCCAGGCCTTTCCCAGACATTGTGTCTCTATGACTGCATTCAGGTCTGTGAGATAAAATCTTTATGGCCTAAACCAAATCATTTAATAATTTCTGGCTATTTTTCTTAAGGCAAGCTGAGATGAGCTTAACCCCTTCCCTTCCAGCATCCTCTGTTAACATATATACATTTCCTCAATTGCAACAGTACAGCCTGATATAAATGTATATTTCTTTTCTGTCTAGCAGGACCCACTGTTGATACATTTTTAACATAAGCAACTTTACAAATATATTTTTAACACAAGCATCTGTGCAAATCAGTTTGACATTCAAATGACATACATTTTTTTACAAAGCTATTGCTAGTTATGCTGGTCTATGTTACACATGCACTGCCCTACTCTCTCTGGCATAGCTGGCACTGCCTCACATCATCACAGTATTATTGAGATTGCTGGGGTGGTTATACATTACTGAGGTATTCTTTATGTTCTTTTGGCACCAGAAAAAAAGGGAAGTGCAGTAATAACCTTTCATATAGTAATAATTACTGTAAATGTCTGTAAGGTTCTGAAAGGGTTCTTGTTACCCTTCCTTTACTGTACATTAAGTGGTCTTCTAAATAAGACTCTTGTGGATGTAGATGACCTCACTACATGCACCAGAACCTTAGATCCTAGAGGAGTAGAAGGTGTTTCACCCAACAATTTGGTGGAGGGGTACTAGCTAGAGTCTACCTCTCCATAGTAAAATGGACTTAAGATTCCACAGTTTCTTACCTATATGTCTCTACAGTATTCTCTTTCCAGTGTTAATTTTAGACAATTAATTTCACAGTGCCTAAGAAAGGTACTTTGGGTGGCAAATTTCTTAATTCTTCTGGAGACAGAATAAAAATATCACCTGCAAAACAGGATGGTTATCCATGCTTCTCCATCTATTATTCACACTAAATCCTCATTGACTAACAGCATCTACAAAAAAAATATTAAAGCAAGTTTTTATTTTCTCTAAACTGGGTGCCATCTTTGATGATGACAATATCTCACTTAATATCCGTTTCTTCCCCATGTCAGAAACAACTGGTAGACTATTGCCATATTATATCACATTTCTCTCAGAGTATAATGTCAAACACTTAGCTCCCCATAAACACTAGTTAAGCCAAAATACTACCTTCTAATGCTTCTGGTGACCTGGACAGATGTCCCATTTTCATGCATAGTGGAAAGGTCACAGTAACTCATTGTTTACTCCTTTTATTGCAGTGGATGGGCCATGACTTATTCATTATTCATTTTATTGCAGGGCATGGGCAACAGATCATTTTGTCAACCATAGCATGCTCAGTGCCACTTTGTCATGTCAAGCCTTAGTGTTTGCCGACCTTTCATGTTTTTTTTTTTTTTTTGCACTGGCAGTGCTCACCAAAATTTCCAGGTGAATCTGCATATGTAAGCGTACATTTGTAAGACTACAAATGTACAGTTCCAACATGTCTTTCTTAAAGATTTTGGTGAATGAGTCAGTATGAACATAAGTATAAGATGCATGTTAATGTGAGTTACAATGAGAATTAGGATAGCACAAGCTACTATTAGGAGGCTAGTGTGGCTATTGCTTTCAAATGTAAATCTCATCCTCATTTGCATTCATCCAGTTTAAATTATACAGTATATATATTGAAGGAACTCATAATCACCTCTATACTTCTTCCTGCTCCTAGAAACACATTATTTGCAAGTCAGAGTACTGGTATGTCTGAAAGAGTTGCAGTATTGCTGTGCAGGTACTTGTAGTTGCAGGTTACTTCAGTGTGACTTCCCACCATTTTACATACAATGACCATCCAGTACCATCTGTTATACACTTACTGTGACTACTTGCATGTCTCCTAAATAAAAACAACATTCAGTGTTGCTCCTTGTGCTTAGTCCTGCATTCAGCACTGAATGTTTTAATAACTTCTGACATGAGAAATAACCATTGACAGCCTTTGCATTTAATAGAGTGTAGACCCACAATGCATATTTTTAGTGCACATTCATAGCTATGGAAATCTTTTTATTTCATAAAATGTTTTGGCTTTATAAAAATGCTGTTTGTTTATAAAAATATTGTTATGAAACTGCTGCTTTGCTACAAAAACAAATGTCTGTCAATGCACTGCTTTACATCACGCACTATAGTAGATGGGAAGCATACTTCAGATATTACAGCAGAGAGCACAGCAGCAGCAGAAACTTAACAAATGCAGTTAAAAGGAAAAACTAAGGATGACACATCAAAGACTTTTTCTTCTTAATGAAGAAGGGCTTATATGTTCAAAAGCAGAAACTGGTGGTGGTTACCAGTAAAGAGGGAATTTAATGGCCAAGAGTTGAGCCTTCTAATGCTTTTCAATCAGAATGCTGACTGGAAGACATGTTTTTTGAGAAGGAGTATTTTAGCCAAGCATAGTGACTCTTCAGAGATACAAGATGAAAGGCTTAGAGTGCAGAGTAAAGGCAATATCCCAGAAGCTCTGTCTGGATGATTACCTACATTCTGCTTCATGCCACATGGAACTGTATGACATTGTTTTTAAGACTTGTTTTCTGCTATAGAACAAAGCTTTTTTACATTTAACATTTATGCTTCTCTGTTAAGTAAGGGGCACTGAATCTGAAGTTCTATCCCCACTCTGTGTGCTGCTCATATTACAATGGTTGTTTTTCAGCCAGGGCATAATTTAGTCACTATGCTAAAAAATAACACTGTGTTATCCCTATGTATGTCCAATTTTTCTATCTGAGAAGAAAGAGAGACCTGATTTTTTTTGTGTGTAAATGAGCTGTCACACTTTTGTTTACCAAGATGGAGACATTTGTGGAAGCTTGCAAAAAAAATGACAATGATGTATTTATGATCAGTTTTAAAGTGGAGGGTGAGACTAACAATAAACATTTAGCCAATGCCACTCATGCAACATAGAATAATAAAGCCCTTAATAAGACTCGGGCAACCAGAATCTGATAAAGCAGGCAGGAAGGATGGTTGCACCATTCCTGGGGGACCGGTCAGTGGCTCCTGACTGGCAGTGGCCACAGTTTCCAATGTAATCACTGCCAGAGGCATGGATGGTAAAGAAAGGATGGGGATCAATGAAGGGATGTATGGATGTGAGCACCATAGCCAGTGATGGTGACCCCTCTGCGAGGGGGACTACGCAACCAAAGGAAGAAAATGAGCTCAAGTCCAATATGACAAAACTTGTTGGTCAGAATGCACAACAGAAAACATACATAAATATTTTGGTCAGCCTCCAGGAAGGAATAAGTTTGAGGCCATTTGAGCTGGCCATGCCAATAAACTACCCCACTGTAAGGATGGTGACATTGTTGTCTTTTAGAAGCATGCTACCTATGCATATTTGTCCCAAGCTGACCAGATAAAAAGTTTCCTACCCAGTTAACAGGGAAGGCACATAAAGCTTGCATTAACATGTAAATTAAATATTTTGGACTGCAGATAACTGAAAAGCAGGTCTCCTGAGATGTAATATGTAAAATTTCATAACTGGAAATTTAATTGCTATAAAATGGCAAGAGCACAAATGCTGGCTTTAAAACATGATTTAAATTTATGGTTACATCGAAGGGAAAGAGCAGAAGAAAAATTATAAATGTTTTAGCTGTTGCCAAATGCAAAAATAGAATTCCCAAGTAATTTAGGAAAATGTGCTTTTCTGCAAATACTAATGAGAAGTTGATCATGCTAAATGAAATACTGCTAGCTAAAGAAGCCCTGTTTAGAACTCAACATCTTACACCTGCAACTAGAAATGTGCTGATGCTTGCAAACATCCAGTGAATGTTGACAAGCAAAATAATATTTTTAAATGTGGGAAGAAGGGGCACATTGCTAAGAACTGTTTTATTATTAATATTGTACCTAGCAGGCATGTGAGTATTCCCCACACTGGTAGGAATGAAGATGCAACTGTTGTGCTTTTCAGAATTATGGCTTCTAAGTACAATGTTGACAATTAAACTGCACCAATGGAGAGTGATAAAATAACTGCAAGAACAGTGGTGTCATTTTGTTAACTCTCTGCCATGTCAACACTAACTGACTGCGCAGTATTGGTAGATGGAAAGAAGTTAAATGGAGGACTGTATTCTGGGATCATAGTGACACTTATTAAGGAGACTTATGTCTGCAGGTATAAAGTGCATGACAAAAGAAGTTGGAAGTAATATCTGTTCTTGACGATAAAACATAAGTAGCTTGTAACAAATGTAGAAATTCTAACACCAAATCCCAACTATCCCTACCACTCCAGACCCAGGCATCACAAATGGGGGGGGGGGGGGGGGGGCAAATATGGAAGTTCAGAATACTGTGTTTCTGGCATTGTGAGTGTTGATGGTGGTGTGTTGGCATTGCCAGTTTTGGTACAGGTCACGTCGAGCATCTGATATAAAGTCTTATAGGGAAAACTAGTTATACAGGAACAATTACTCTTGACATCAGCATACAAATTGTTAAATAGACCATTGTCAAAACTTCTTATGTAAGATCCATGTCAAGGGTCACTTTGCATTCTTATTAAAACTAAGAAAGCTGTATTCATGCTGGTATTGCTTGTTTAAACTGCGGTTTACTACGTTATAATAGAGATGAGCACTTTTGCCCTCGTCAGAGATTCATCAGATCTAAGTTATTCATAACAGTAACAAACAATACATTCTTTTCTATTGTCTATATTATTAGCCATGAAACTTACAGCAAAGGCCCACTTGTCTTAGTATTGCTAAGTCCCATTTAAAAAAAAACATGTAAAAAGGCTAAGCAGGTGTATCAAATATGTAATGGAATGTTCAGCCTAGAATGGGATATACTGGAGACTAGCAGCAGATGAAATGTTTAAAGAAAAGTGTTTAACAAGGACAAGTGTAATATTTCTTGTTGCAAGATTTGGAATATGGTTTACTTTTAAACCTTAAATCATGAAAGCCATAAAGAATGCGACCAGGAGTCAGAAGGGTGGTTTAATTTAATCAGACATTGGGAATGATAGCATTTAGTTGAGAATGTATGCTTTTTGGCTATTATGTAAAAGCTTGAAAAATAAGTCTGCATTGTAACCATAAAGACCAGAAGTAAGAATGTACCTTTTAATTGCTATTAAAAGTCTGCAGAAATAATGTTTATGCTGTGATCTCCATTGTATTTAGAGAAACAGGCTGTTGCCCTTGTATTTAAAGCTGAATTTAACTAGTTATGCTGCTGCCATTGAACCAAAACAGGACGAACTTTAGTTTTGGAACTATCCCCTACTAGTGCAAAATTATCTGAGTCCAGGCATTTTTATTGAGGTTATATGTATTAACAATGTTAACTTTCTTTTTTTTTTTTGTTGTTGTTGTTGAATTAAGAGGCCATTTGCATTATTGTTTCTAGCCTGCATTGAATAAGTGCTAATACGCTTTGTTTATTCTGTTGGAATTAATGACTTCTGATGTTCAAACACACACATGCACACATACACTTGATACATTCATATAGGTGTGTGTGTGATTGTATGTATGCAACATTCTCCATGCTGGGAATTACAAAAAAGAAATAATAATAATAATAATAATAATAATAATAATAATAATAATAATAATAATAATCTGACTAGGAAGCAGTCAGATTTGTGTTTGAAATACTAATGATTGACACTCAGTTGTCTGAGCACTAGTGTGTCACCACATGGCTTTTCCTAACAATGAAGGTTTCCTTTTATACTGAGGACTTGAGCTTTTCTTTTCATGGTGTGACCTCAAATTTGGTTTATATAAGTGGCGTGGGTTTGGGGTGCAACTCTTAACACTGGTCGGTCTTGCATTCCAGCAATTTTTTTTCCTGTGATTATTTATACCTGATTTCTCTTTGCATTCAGTGGATTTTGTTCATTTCTGATAGCACATGTTTAAGGTGATCATAAATTAGATGAATGAGATGAATACTTGTGTTGTAAACTGTGGTAAAACAAGCAGATGACTTCCACCCCCACGCGCACACACACACGGAAGATACACTTTATTTTCCTTTCACAGTGGAGACCATTATTGCACTTGAATAGGGTTGAATACTCTGTGAAGATACTGGAATATTTTAAAAATAGTGAGTTTTTCTACAAATGAAATTAATGTTCCCTGTAGTAAAACTGACTCTTGGTTGCACATTGTGGGTCTTACTTATTTAAAGAATTATATGAATATATTCTTGTTAAAAAACAATAATTTCATCAATTTCTGGAATTCCAAAATTTCATAAAGAAACATACTCTCCACCACCACTACTTATTATTTCATGATTTTTAGTAAAACTTTGTGAATTGGGCTTGACATGTTTCCAGGAAATGCTATTTACAGATGTTAGTTATTCACATAAGGTCATTATAATTTGGTTAAGAGTGTGAAATTAGTACTAAAAGCACATTTTTGCATTTCTTTGAGGGTGAGTGTTATCATTAAATTAAATATAGCTATGAGAGCTCCTTCTGCTGTGGAGTTTGTTAATGTGATGGTGGGAGAAGATGTATATGTTTCAAAGTAATTACTGGATTAACATTGTTTTGTATTTTAGATTCCTGGGCAATATTTGTATTTTATGTCTGTTATGAAGGAAGAATATGATATATTTAAGGAATCTATCAATGGTAATACTGAATTTTTAAAGTTTACAGCCAAAACTCATAAAAAGTATATTGACTTTTTGGATGAGCACATTTTCAAAAATGAGATTTACAAAAGATTTCAATCAAATATTTTTGGAAAGGATACTTTATACAATAGTTATTTACTCTATACCAGTTATCCCATGGGGAAAAAGGGGGGTTTAATAAAAGTACAGGTTGCCAGGCTTTTTTTAATTTGTCTCCAATGATGCTCAATTTGTCATTGAATCTGACAAATTGTGAAAAATGTTTAAAGAAAGGGTATATCAGTTGTTGAGCGATATAATTAAGCAATTACAATTACGGAACAACCATGATTTCAAAAACCCCAACAGATAGGAACCAAAGTAAGACAAACTAGTGAAAAACAAAAAGACAGCTTGGAAACACCAAAGCAAATTCTCTCTCAGTTTAATTCTCTTTCAGTTTAATGAAGCGCTTTTTGTCTTGCACATGTGGCAAGACTTCATCAGAAACTGAACAAACTTCAACACAAGCAATATATACACACCCTTTTTGTCACATGACACTTCTAATTAAAATCTTGTGTCTTAAAGGCACATCCACATTATTGCTACTTAAAACATTTTTTTAAAAACAAACATGACTGACAATATTTTGGGAAATAATTAGGAGAGATCCTCACCTTTCTTACAAGGTCAAAAGCAAACCCTGGATTATTTACAAGAGGGGGACTAATTTAAAGGAATTATTACAACATAAAAAAACACCACACAGTGGAAGTGTGGCATGTACAAATGTGAAATGTGTAACTACTGTAAATACATGAGTACAGGACAATACATTGAAGTTAAAAATATTAGTTTTAAAATCAAATTGAAGTACACTTGTCAGTCCAAGTTTGTGGTTTATGTAGCTCAGTGTCAATGCTGTGCAGCGTTTTACATAGGTAAAACGGATAGAATGTTAAAAGAACGAGTATACGAACATCTATATAAAATAAAGACCCTTAACAGAGAAAATGCACTGGCTAAACACATTATGTCCTATCCACAACATTCATTTTTGTTCAAAGCAATTGATTCAGTTGTTGATGATAGTCGGGGGGGGGGCGCTTACACTTTTACTTGAGCAACTTGAGTTAAGTTGGCAAACACGTACTGGGGCAATGTTTTACCCGGGTTTGAATGAGACAATATCTTTAAACAGTATACTGAAGTTGAAAAATCTTAAATGTTAATGTGTGTATGCATTTTTATAAAATGCGTTCATGTTTGTGATATTTCACTTCATTTGACTCGGATATGTAAGTTTCTGACTTCTTAGTTAACTAAGTCGTATTATATTTTGAGAGTCAACACAATAATTTGAGATATAATATTGTTAGTATATGTATGTTTGTATATATATTTATATCACCATTACAGGTAAAAATTCTGAAGGAAGGGAAGGGTTGAGATGTTCAAAAATATTGTCAGTCATGTTTGTTTTTAAAAAATGTTTTAAGTAGCAATAATGTGGATGTGCCTTTAAGACACAAGATTTTAATTAGAAGTGTCATGTGACAAAAAGGGTGTGTATATATTGCTTGTGTTGAAGTTTGTTCAGTTTCTGATGAAGTCTTGCCACATGTGCAAGACAAAAAGCGCTTCATTAAACTGAAAGAGAATTAAACTGCCACATTTGCAAGACGAAAAGCGCTTCATTAAACTAAAAGAGAATTAAACTGAGAGAGAATTTGGTTTGGTGTTTCCAAGCTGTCTTTTTGTTTTTTGATGATTTTAAAAACCTTTTGAGGGATCCATGGTCAAGGACTATATCTAGTAGACAAAGTAGTAAATGTTGACATCTGTTTAGTGAACCAAATTGGGTCAATTAAACAGATCCCAACCAAAGTACCATTTCACAAACTTCACACTCACACACACACACACATTTATATATATATATATATATATATATATATATATATATATATATATATATATATATTCACTTTATTTCCTCGATATACTGAAATATCGAAATTCAGTATTTTGAAGCTATAAAGTCGAATATTTGAAACCACGAAAACTCAGAACCGTGAAATTCAAAATCTTGAACACCAAGGATTTTGAATTTTGTGCTTCTACTGCTCACACACACACACACACACACACACACACACACACACACACATGTGCGCGAGCGTGCGCACACACCATCCTCCCCCACACACAAACACAAGCTCTCTGCTACATAAAAGCAGGGGGGCAAGCCCCCCTGCACCCTACATGTGGGGGGCTGCGCCCTCCAAACACCCCTTACTTAAATATTCTCACTCCGAGGTCGCACTACACACAAGCACACACAAAACACCACCACACAAGCTACATTCTCCTCGCACACACATATCACAGCAACAAAACACACTGACACACACCACAGCCCATACCCAAAACCCTTAACACACACACACACACACACACACACACACACACACACACACACACACACACACACAAACACACTTACCTGAATGCATAACCACAGAGAAACCTCAGAAGCATGAAATTCAAAACCGCCAGTATTCGAGGTTTTGAATTTCGCTCTTCTGAGCTTTCGCTGTTCTCAGGATTATACTTTATGGGCTCAAAATACTGAATTCTGATATTTCAGTATTTCAAGCTTCTAAAGTGAATATATATATATATATATATATATATATATATATATATATATACACACACACACACACACACACACACACACACACACACACACACACACACACACACATATATGTATATGATTATATAAGGACCGGTTGTCCCCCTGCTCCATACTGACCTTAACTGTGCCCTTGCCCTTAACCATGACTTACCTGTTAAATTTAAAAAAAAAAAAGAACTTTCCATAAAACTAGGACTAAACGAAACAGCATGGACATTCATTGCACAAGCATGCACATGTACATACACACACATGCATACACTAAATCTATCCTCTAATCTTACCTAAGCCTAAACCCTCACAGTCAAATAAACTTAATCTATCCCCTTAACTACCCCTAAGTCTAACTTGATGGTATAGAAATTTGGCTCTAGGTGATTCAGTCGTATTGACTAATGTCACCAAATGGACATACTTGATAACTCAGTTGAGGACCCAACCTACACTGCCCTATGCCAGGTATCAATGCTAACAGTGGGAGGGTTGTCTGTGCCCCTATCAACCAGTGTGTGTGCACTATAAAGCCCACCAGCCCTAGGTCAATATGCTACTGACCAGATGGTGCCCAGTTGCCTAGATGTTGGGTTACCTAGGATAGCTCTGTTGAGCCAGAGCTGGCTTTAAAACCAATCAACCTGTCATACATAATGAAGAATTGCTCCAGTCAGTGTAGGTTCACTGACAAGATGGTGTTTGGAAGTAGATGACCTGATGGTAAGAAGAAGGATGGACATCCTCTGTATCCAGGAGACAAGATGGAAGAACAATGCAGCAAAGCCACTTGGCTTGGGATCCAGAGTCTACAACTCAGAAGGACATGCTAGAAATGGTGTGAGTTTGTGGCGAAGGAAAGACTTTACAAGACAGTGTGGAATGTCATCAGAATTAGTGACAGACTTGTGGCAATCAGACTCCAGCCTATTGATAGGGCAGTATTCATAATCTTAGCCAATGGCCCACAGCAGGGCTGTGATTATGAGGAAAAGAGTGCATTCAGACAACAGTTGCAGGACCAACTAGATAAAGTAGGACATCATAAATTGGTGTTAATGGGTGATCTAAATGCACATATTGGGACAGACAGAACAGGATAAAAGGAATGTCTGGGTCCACATGAGTAGGGCAACAAGAATAAAGAAGGAGAGGCCATTCTAGACTTTTGTCTAGCAAATTGCTAGATAGTAACCAACACATGGTTCAGAAAGAGAGACAGTCACAGGATAGCATACAAGAGTGGCCAACATGCAACTCAGGTAGACTTCCTCCTAGTAAGAAAAGGGCACTGGGGTAGAATCAGTAATTGCAAAGTCATTCCCAGAGAAACAGTTGGCCCATAACATAAACCAACTGGAAGCAGTGGTAAGCAAAGGGGCTAAGGTCAACACAGACCAAGCTGAAGACTTGGAAGTTGTCTGGAGAGAAAGCACAACAGTTCAAGAAATTACTCAGGGTTCTAGCACTTCAAGAGGAAGATGAAATAGGTGTAGTTGAAAAAGAATGGCAGCTCTTCAAACCAGCATGTGTGAGGACTACAGAACAGTTATGTGGCCAAGCCGGGTATGGAAATAAGGTACATAAAGAAAGCTGGTGATGAAATGCAGAAGTCCAGGGAGACATCAAAAGAAATAAACTCTGAAAAATATGAGAGATAAAAAAGACAGACCAGGCTAGGAAGAAATACCCATTGGCTAACAAAGAGGCTAAGAGAGGAGTTGCAGTAGTAAAGAACAAGGCATCACAGGCACTCTACCATCTTCTGGAAAGTGACTCAGTAGACAGCACAAAGAAAGTATATCAGGTTGCAAGGCAAAGACAGGAAGATAAAGAATATAGTCACCCTTCATAAGGGATGCCAGCAACAACCTGCTCACCAGTCCACAGGATAGCAAAGGTAGATGGAAGGTGTACTTCCAGCAGCTTCTTAACAAAGAATATCCCCACAGAAGCTGTACATACCCAGACAAAGCCTACAGTGATAGGAAAGGAGGAGCCCACCATAGAAAAAATAAGAACAACACTAAGGTAAATCATCATCTTCTTTTGGCTGTTCCCATTAGGAGTCACCACAGCGGATCACCTGTTTCCATTTCTTCCTGTCCTCTGCATCTTGCTCTGTCACACCAACCACCTGCATGTCCTCTCTCACCACATCCATAAACCTTATCTTAGGCCTTCCTCTTTTCCTGTTACCTGGTAGCTTCATCCTTAGCATCTTTTTCCCAATATACTCAGCATCCCTCCTCAGCACATGTCCAAACCAACGTAATCTTGCCTCTCTGGCTTTGTCTCCAAACCTTCCAACCTGGGCTTACCCTCTAATATACTTATTCCTAATCCTGTCTACCCTCGTCACACCCAGTGCAAATCTTAACATCTTTAACTCTGCCACATCCAGCTCAAACTCCTGCCTTTTTGTCAATGCCACGGTCTCCAACCCATATGACATAGCTGGTCTCACTACCCTCTTGTAGACCTTCCCTTTCACTCTTACAGGTACTCGTCTGTCACAAATCACTCCTGACACTCTTCTCCACCCACTCCATCTGCCTGTACTCTCTTCTTCGCCTATCTTCCACACTCACCATTACTCTGGACTATTGACCCCAAGAACAACACTAAGGTAAATGAAGCTGGGAAAGAAGCAGGCTCAGATGAGGTCAGAGCTCATATGATAAAGATGTTGGGTGAGTTAGGGAACAAATGGCTCCTAAGGGTTATCATAGCAGTATGGAGAGAAGAGCGTATCCCAGATTACTGGAGGATAAGCATACTAGTGCCAGAGTTCAAGAAATGTATGACTGCCTATGTCATAAATGATAATTTAATAAAGATGTTTCTAGTTAAAAAAAGAACAAAGTGAATATTTGCAACTGAGGGCATTACAGAAGTATCAAACTCCTATCACATTGCATGAAAGTTCTGGAGAGGGTGCGTGATAAATGAATATGCAGAGTAGTAGAAAGTAAGCTGGGAGATGAGCAGTTCAGATTCAGATCAAGATGCAGCACAATTGACTCAATGTTTGCAGTGAGACAGATAATTGAGAAAAAGGTAGGAATGAGGAATGAATCCAACCGGGCATTCCTAGACTTAGAGAAAGCATATGACAAGGCCATGAGAAAGATAATTTGAGCAGTCCTGCGGTGGTTTAAAAATCTTAGAAACATTGGTAGAATTAGTGCAGGCTATGTACAAGGACCCAAAGACTCAAGTACGAACAGTGTTCGGTCTCACTGAGGGGTTCCAATGGGAGTGGGTGTGCATCAGGGTTTAGCTCTGAACCCACTGCTGTTCATATTGGTGATGGACTACATTAGCAAACAGGTTGGAAGGGATAGATCAACAAAGTTGCTGTATGCAGATGATGTGGCATTACAGGCAGACTCTGAGCAAGAACTTCAAGAAAAAAATAGGGGAATGGAATGCGAAACTGAACGCAGTCAGTATGAGTACAGATAAGACAGTTGCAATGGTAGCAAATGGGGTAAATCAGAAGACTCTGAGAATCAAGATACAAGGGTAAATAGTGGAAAAGGTTAACCGCTTCATGTATCTGGAAGGGATGGTTGAGAAAACAAGAAGTTTAAATGAGGAGGTCAAAGACAGAATCAGAGGGACTGCAGCCAACTGACACAGAGGGTCGGGTGTAGTATATGACAGAAGAATGCCAAAGAAGCTAAAAAGTAAGGAGTTCAAAACAGTAGTGAAACCTGCACTACTGTATGGTACAGAAACCTGGGCAGTAAAGGCAGAGAAGCTGAGTAAGCTAGAGGTGATGGAGATGAAGTACCTTAGATAGGTGATAAGATGCAGACTGTGGGCCAGATGAATAAATGAGGACATAAGAGAAGAAGCCAGAGTAACACCAGTTGTAGAAAAGGTCACAGATTATGGCAGTTTGGGCACATGTGCAAAACAGAAGACAATCTAGTGAAGAAGATTTGGGACAGAAAGGAAGAAGGCAAGAGGAAACAAGGGCATTCAACAAAGAGGCGAATGGATTCTGTGAGAGAAGACCTGAAACAGTCAGGCATGAGTGTCAAAGAAGGTAGGAGAGTAGCTTTGAAAAGCGAGAGAGAGAATGCGACAGTTGACATAACACCCCGGCCCATGTAAAAAATGGGAGAAAGGGGGTTGATGATGACAGTGACTCTAACCCTATCCAACACACAGTTGCAAACATACACACCTACTACACATCCCACTAACCTGTTTTGATAATATGTATCCAAAATAAATGTCAGTTCAATCAACCAGACATTTAACCGAAATGCACTGCATTTCCACCCCATATACATAGATAGATAGATAGATAGATAGATAGATAGATAGATAGATAGATAGGTAGATAGACAGATAGGGCTATAACTATAGCTAGAGATATAGGTGTGTGTGTGTGTGTGTGTGTGTGTGTGTGTGTGTGTGTGTGGGGGTTTAGGGTAACCTATCAAATTTCACTTTCTTCAAAGTCTATATTGTTAAGGACAAAATCTTGAAATACTGAACTTATCAAAGAATGTTGAAAACAGAAAATTGACTACCCAATTAAGTATATCAATAATACCAGAGAAAAGGGAAAATTCCCCTATTTCATATATCCCACAATCTTGCACTATTTGCTCATTTTCATTCATATATTCTTTTTAAAATACATCTTGTTTGATAATGTACACTTAAACAAAGTGCATTAAAAAAGAATGCCCTTTGACAACCTATGTGTGACCCATATGTACATATGTATATGTTTGAATTTTATAAGAGCAAATTATCAAAAGAGCAAACATGCTTGTTTTCTTGTTTTGCTGGCTGTTGGACTGATCTGTGTCCAATGTTGCAATATGGTAGGGTCTGGGAATTTGCTCTATCCCTACTGTTGCTGTTGTGTGATTTTTAGAGTTATGTAATTAGCAGGGAGTGTGAGGAGCATAGCATTTTTTTGTGTGTTATTGTTTGATAGGGTCGTTTGAGAGTTCACTGTTTAATGAGTTTATTTTATATATATATATATATATATATATATATATATATATATATATATATATATATATATATATATATAGTTACCCTTCAGAAGACTGAAACATCAGAAGCTCGAAATTCATAAGCCTGAGACTAAAAGCTTGAAAACTCAAAAGCCTGAAAACTCAAAAGCCTGTAACCCAAAAGCCTGAAAACACACAAAATACACATACTGACTTTAATGTGGCTTCGCTATTCTTAGCGCTCTGGTGGAAAGTTACGGGTTGGGTTCAGGTAAGTGTGCGATTGTTTTTATGTTAGAGTTAGGGGCGAGTTAAGTGAGTTAGGGTTAGGGCGCAGGTTAGGCATGTGTGCAATAGTGACAGACCTTAGGGTTAGGGTTTGGGTTAAGGTAAGTGGGTAGACAGTAGTGTCTTTGTACTGGCATGTTAGCATTATTTGTATTCTGTGTTTTCAGGCTTTTAAGTTTCAGGCTTTTGAGTTTTCAGGCTTTTGGTTTCAGGCTTATGAATTTCAAGCTTATGATGATTCAGTCTTCTGAAGGGGAACCATATATATATATATATATATATAGAGAGAGAGAGAGAGAGTGGTTTCACTATACCTCTTCAATTTGTACTTGCATCAAACTTTCAAACATATGTAAATAATAAAAGCAAAATAATAAAAAACTGCAAATATCCCATTTCTCTCATCATTTATTTATACAAACTCCATCAATCATGGAGAAACTTGAAAAGCAAAATAAAAAATAAGACATTGAATATTTGTCAGCTAATAGAAGCCACACAGGCTGTGGTTCTCAAAGCAACACACTGAGGAATTATAGTTTGTGTATGCACTGGATAGGCTACATCAAACCTGTTGACAGACAGGCAGGTAGACAGACAAATACATAGACAAAAAGATAGATACATAGACAGATAGATTTCTGGTATGGCACTGTAGTGAGAAAAAATGTAGTTCAGCATGACATTATCTTCCATAGTCCTTACTATACAAGCCATTATCTACCAAATAGGTAGTGCCTACTACAGATGCTATAGCAGTAGGCCAAAACTGCCTATAAATTATCCTAGGCAATGTTTTAATTAATAAATAACTTCAAAATAAAATAAAAAAACATTTGGATTTCTTTCTAGTAGGGAACCCTTGTGTTGGAACAGCCATGAAGCAAATTCCTGCGCCATCCTGCAGATATTTCCAGTTAGCATAAGAAGTAGAAAATCAACAGAATATCTCAATGTGTAGCAAAATTGTTCTGTGGAAATGAAATAAAGAGCTTAATTTGAAATTCTTAGATACAAATGAGACCCAGCGCCACTAAGAAAGAAGTACATCTCAAAAGACAATCCACTTACAATGAAGCTTGTGGCACATTTACAGATACCTCCCATCAAGTCCCCATAATTACTTACAGGAGAAACTATGTTTTCATGTGCATCAATTGCTGTAATCCTTTTAACTGTCAGTCATTACTGCACCACTGTGATGTACATATTCATCCAGCATCAACTAAAAGAGTCCCATGCAGCTGTGAATAGTTTACTATTTAATATAACAAGTATTACATGTGCTTGATATAGCAAAGTTAATGGTACCACCAATCAAAATAATGTGAGCTGAATATGTGACATGACACAGTTCTTCGGGTTATGACAAAGGCTTTTAGACTATTCATCACTGAAAGAGACAATTGATTATATAAGTGTGGTACAATTGTATAAAGTCCACTACAATTATTTGTTTATTTGAAGTTTGTATGTTGGCTAGAAGAAAAATTAACAGTAATTGTCTGGAATATACCATAATATATATATATATATATATATATATATATATATATATATATATATATATATATATGGGTCTAGCACTATTCACTGAAATCACACATTTGACTGTGCACAATTCACTGAAAGCTCAAGTCACTGAAAACACAATTCACTGAAACACATTTCACTGAAAGTTACCTGGCCTTTTAACAGCAAGAAACTGATGTTTAAGAACAAAAGAGAAGTTGCTCAGCAGAAGAAGAATACCCTCTACAGCATGATCATGCAAATAAGATAGCTTGCAAAGTCCTCTGAAAACAGTTATGAAACTCAGCATCCCTAGCTAAGGATAATCATAAGGCATTCTTTAGCTAAATACGAAATCTAAAAGCTCAGCTATGTGCCAAACTTATAGTGGATGACACCTCTCATACTGAACCTGAGGAAAATGGCAACCTGCTAGCTGACAAATTTTGCTCAAACTTCACCCCCCTGTCCCCACGAGCCATACCCCAAAGCATACCTGACACCAGTCCTCTACCTAGTATCGCCAAAGAGCAGTTCATATCTTCACTCTCCAAGGCCACAAACACGGCCTCTATAAAAAACTGTAAAAGATTTGAAGCTACCATACTTCACTAGTTGGGTCTCTGACAGAATGGATACGGTCAGAGTTGGGGATTTCACCTCTGCCAGTAGACCAATTTCCAGATCTATGCTGAGCAGTCTACTGTTTGGAATCTATTTCTCAGAAGTCAAGAAGAAAGTAGATGGCCTGTGGTTTACCATCTTCACTGCTGATTGCAAACTAGGCACAATCATTGAGTCCTCAAACAATGTTAACCTATTACAAAATGAGCTTACTGAGACAAAATTATTGGTACCAAAGCCACACACTAAAACTAAATGCAGAAAAGTGCATTATTATCCCCCTTGGCAAAGAGGAAGTCCCTGTAAATTACAATATTGACAGCACCCCCTAAGCTCAAACCCAGTAGTGCAAGATTTGGGAACAGAAGTTGATAGCAATGTAAACTTCGATCACCATGTGTACACAGTGGAAAGGAAAGCCTTCTAAGTTGCATATCTCATGCGTAAGGGCATTGCATCTAAGACCAAGGATGCTATGACTCCTCTATACTTCACCTTCATTAAATCACTAATAGAGTGCAATGCTCCATTTTGCATGTACCTCCACAGACACCTACAGCAGCTGGAGAGAACACAGAGGTTTCTCACCCAGAAAATTCAGGGCTTCCAAAACATAACCTACATGGAAAGACTGAAAGTCCTGTCACTGTACTCTGTATCCTACAGGTTGCTGAGAGGTGACTTGGCCTTGTTTACAGAGCAGTCACTGACCCTTCCCTAATGGAAATGCTGCACATCTGCAAATCAAATGGGTCAAGAGTCACTTTCTCCAGGGATCTCAGCCTACCATGTGACATTAACATAACATGATAGAGAGACAGATATATCTCCCAGAAATTGCCACTTCTCTGGAGTAAACTGCCAATTCATGTGTAGAAGAGCTTTTCAATAACCCTATACAAGTGCAACCTAGACAATTGGATGTGAGACCATAAATTCACCCTGGGGGTAGCACCTATGTCCCTCATGAACAGGGGCAATTGATGCTGATCATACACTCGTTCTGTGAATAATGACCTTCTAAGCAAGGTCATTAAGGGAAAATGGGTATAACATGGCTAGGTTTGTAAAGGCTCTAGGGCCATTACCCTAGTAACTTCCAGTGAATCTCTGAACCTATGAACCTATGTACCTTACATAGATCATAAATATTCATGGTGTACCATTTTTATGCTCTGAAAAAGACAACTTTGTTAAGGATATTTCTGGTATACAAAATGTGACTAAAATGCAGTTATGCATTATGCTCAGATGTGCAGGATTATGACCAGGTATCCAGTCATAACTAAGCTATTACATGTTCACAGCATGAATGTCAGGAAATTCACCTCAGAGTGAAATCAGTGGGGTTAAGCTTTAGTCTTACACAATAGCAAAACCACCACCAGTGCTGGCCACCACAAAACAGTGCTGAAAGCTAAACAGTGGCATTACAGTCTTCTATCAAGCGCACACACACACACACACACACACACACACACACACACACACACACACACACACACACACACACACACACACACACACACACACTCACACACATATATACACACACATGTATGGCAGAGTGAAGTATCTTATAGTTTTTAAACCCATTTGTTCATCAGAGGGATACTTAGCTTGTGGCCTCTATGTGCCAGCACTAAGTGTTTTATGTCTTTCAAGCCTGTAAATCTTTTTTTACTATATTTTTTTTCTGTAACTATTAATACATCAGAGTTTGTCCCCAGGATTCACTAATCTTCCATGTAAGACTAAATTAGTCTTACACAGAAGAGCCAGTCTAAGAGTAAGACAGCAGCGCACCATGCATATTAATGAGGGCGCGCTGCCTCAACTCTAAAACTAACACGGAACGTGGACAAGTGTAGGGGGCGTGTCAGACTGCCGATCAGTCCAAAAATCCACACTCCTGCAAGTTTGAAACTCGGGAAATGTCTAGTTACATGAGCGAGTCTGCTCACATGTGTACATTCTAACACTATACTCACCCATATAGTAAACCCCGTACAAATATAAAAAGTAAAAGAAATGTTTTTTTTTTTTCATTTCCGATATAGCTGCCCATATTTGCGCGGGTTTGCCCATTGCTTTGCTACAGTTAGCAGTTTAGACACCGAAGAGGATAATAAGAAAAATATATGCAAATTAAGTGAAATAGCGGTAGCATAGTGGTTAGAGCCTTCACACAAAGAGAAAGCATTCCCGGTTCGAGTCCCACCACTGCACTTTTCATTTTCTGTTTGAAATCTGTATACAAAAATATTTCCTGACGTATTATTTAAAGTTTTGTAAAAAGCATTGAAATGTTATATGTAGTAGTGAACAAATGTTTTATATATATATATATATATATATATATATACTGTCTGACCTTATTTCTCCTTATTCTAACCTAAATTCTTTACGCTCCTCTAACAAACTTCTGGTCAAGATAAGTAAGTCCAATAACATAGCAGGTGATTCACTTTTCGCCAACACTATAGGTAAATACTGGAATCGTCTACCAGCCACTCTAACTTCTATCTCATCACCCTTCCTCTTTAAACAAAAGCTCAAACAACATCTAAAAACACTCTGGCTATGCCCATGCATCAATCCTGACTAATCTCATGATTCTACTAACTACTTTTCTCTAAATCTCCTTTCTCTCTCCTGTTTCTACTCTTTGCCCTTGAGTAGATTTTCTCTACCTCTCCCTTGGTATTTAGCCTCTGTTAAGAATGTATATACTTCACCGTATGGTTTACACTTACTTTTTAATTAAACTCTTCTTGAATGTTTTTACTAAAGTATAATCTCTCCAATCTTGTACTGTAAAGAAATTTGAGTTAATGTGCTTACTTATTAATATTTTTTAATTACTAGAATTTAGAATAAACCTTATTTCTGATGTATTTTACTAACTAATTACTTTCTTTATGTAAAAGACTTTGTATTAACTTCAACGTGGAGCTTTTCTCCCCAGGCCTCTGCTGAAAATGGAAATGTATCCAGTTGGACTAGCCCGGTAAACAAATGTAAAATAAATAAATAAAATAAAAATAAAATATATATATATATATATATATATAGGAAGGTGAAATGGTTATGCATACTGATGCATGAGTAACTTATTTTAAGCAATGTAAAGCACTGCTAAGCATATTTTACCAGTATTGAGCATATTTATATTTAGTTGCTCGTAGCTGAGCACTGCGTTAGCTAGCGCAATGTCTTTGCGCAGAGCTGTGCATCACGTCAACTAGCGCAAACAGAACATATTTGCATGTAGCTGCGCACCGCACTAACCAGCACAATGTCAAGCAACGTCGAGCAACGTCGGGCAATGTCGAGCAATACTGAGCAAAGTCGGGCAAAGTTGAGCAAAGTCGGCTAAACACAGCCACACCTCTTTTACTGTACCTTAATCATTCAGGACTGGCCAGTAGGAAAATAAAAAGCAGTGACAGGGCTCGAACTCGGGATATTGTGCACTATAGTCACAGTACATAACCACTAAGCCATGACAGCATTTCATAACCATGCATTTTCAACAGACACATATCTATCAAGGGAATATTAAACATTGCTAACATCAGCTAAGCAGGTGTGCATACAGCTGAGTTTTTTCAAAACTGGCCAATCACAAATAAGTGCTGGAAATGAGGCATATTTACTCTGCACAGGCGGTAATACTTGCCATAACTGGTTGTAGCTCCCTTCTGCAGTCAGCATGGCCGGTGTTGGAGAAGGCACTCGATTTCGAGCACAACTTTGGGGCATTGAGGAGAACAAAGTAATGGTTTGGCTCCTTGTCCACAATCATGAGGAAAGACTCCTGCAGGGCCAGTACCAGGGCACCCAATACAAAATGGAGGCCTGGAACTGTCTAGCTCATGATCTCACCAGTGCCACTGGCGTTCCTTGGACTGGTGAGCAGGCCAGGCACCATTACTCTATCCTGAAGTGACGTAAGGAGAATCAACTGGACCAGTGGATGCAGGAGGCCCGTGGGATGGCAAATGCCCCAGTACTGAGTAAGTAGCCATTGTATTAAGTATTTAAAAATTGCTATTCTTGTCTATACTGTGGATAGGTATGTCTCATTATCACTGCATTTACTTCACAGCTGCAGGTGTCCGGGCTATGAATCGGCAAGCCCATGAAGATAGGCTGCAAAGGCTGCATCACCAGGCAGGTTAGTAATTATTCTGCATGTACTGTTATATAAAATAAATGAGAGCCTTCAAAAAAATGTTTTAACCCAATAAATAAAGGTGTAATAAATCTTTAATAAAGGTATAATTCCTGGAGTGCATCTGTGTGATTTTCTTTGATATGTTGTTGTACTGTTGCATTTTAGAAATAGTACTGTTGTATTAAGCAGTGTTAGTTAACCCACACTTGGGTAGTCCCATATAAAGTGGATGAAGGGAGTGCCAGTAGCTTTTATGCATATTTACAGTCCTTAACTGTTGGTTCATGCCCAGCATGTACAGGTTAATCTGGCACATGAGTAGCTTGGTATTGTGTTCCCCAGAAATGTCAGTGTGCTGCCAGAAATGTACGGAGCTGTTAACATATAACTGATAATTTCACCTGAACATGTCTAGATAATTATATGAAAGTAGAGCTGTCAGTGTACCATCTCAGCAGTAGTGTGTGTGAGCAACTCTCAAAATATGTAGCAGTAACATCTGCATCCTGGACTGTTTGTATGTCAGATACAGCTCATGTATATAATGATCTAGCAAAATACAATTGCACAATAGAAGGACATTGGATAGTGTAATAATACATGTAAGAGACATATAACTGCAGTTAATAGGAATGTAGTGTAAACTAGAAGGATATATAAGTTGTTAATTGAGCTATCTTTTCCACCCTACTGTATATGCATAAAAAATGCAATTCCACACCTCAATGGGTATGTCTAATCTCAAAACATTTGTTGGGACATATGTCCTATTGGTTTATAAATATTTGCATTCATTTCTATGCATGTGCCCTGTTCAAATACCACAATATTGGTGGCCTGTTGCCATCAAGTTAAACCTGCATGCTGTTGTATTGTCCGGTATTGTTCTATATATGCATGTGTTATGCTTGCTTTACAACTGGTGAAACTCTGGTGGGTTGGGTTAATGGGAATACTTCTGCATGCTGTAATAACTAACTGTAAATGCTGTTGACTGTTACTAACCCATATCTTTATTAAATTCTCCAAAACATAGTTCGTATGGGAAGGCCAGTCCCAGCGGACCCACCTGTCCCACCTCAGCTGGCCATGGCACCTGGCACCAGTAGGTCCAGTGCCCAGCCTGGTACCTCCTCCTCCATTGGCCCTGTGCCACCTGTGAGTGGAAGCGCTGCAGGGGATGGGGCTCAGCCTCCCATGCAAGAGTGGGTGGAGGAAGGCCACCTATCACCCTTCGAATGGTCAGAGGGCTGTGGTGCATAGAGAGATCGAGTGTTCTGTTGCAGAGCCTCTACACCAGCTTGAGGCACAAGTGTCACAACTCCCGGGTCAGCCTGCCCCTCCCTCACAGCCCCCAGCACAGCAACCTCTGGGCTGTGAAGGTTCAATGATGACTGCCCATGGGTGGGGATCTCAGTTCCACTGTTACCATCTGTGGGCTCATGGGCTTGCAATTTCCAAACATCCCTCCCCGTCAATGGTGTTCACCCACCACATGTGTCATATTCCACCCCGTATGTGTCTTGTTTGTCTTGTCTGTTTACCTCCCCAACCTACCTCCCCAAATATACTTACTTCCCCTACCCCACATTCCACTCTCACCTGCAAAAAAGGGCAATCTGCTCCCAAAAAGAAATTACGCCCCATATATAGCTGCCCATTTTGCACACTTGTCCCCTGGACACATAAAATGTAATTTAATTGGCATTATAACATACTTTGTTGTCCTCACCCCTCTCTCAGGGGTTGAAGGTTTCATATCTACCTCCAAATTTATTCCATATACACAGCTGTTGCTGTTAAAGAAATGGGCAGCTATGGACCTTCCTTACACCCATCCTGCACATCCTGAGCTACTTTCCATACTGTCTTTCCCTCTTTGTGCCCCTTTTTCACCACTTTCCTATCTCCCCATTTTTATTTTCTTTCAAAGAAATGAGCACGGGGTTAGCGGGAGTAAGCACCATTAAGCAGTTGTTAGCGGGTTTGCGTGAGTGTGTGCTTGTTTGCGCTTAGCTCAGCATTGCTAAGCATCACGCAAACCCGCGCAAACCCATGCAAGCACTCTTACAACTGCTTAAAAGTGCCTTAGTCACTCTGTATGTGAGGGCCCTTGTTCTGCTCAGGAGCAAAATAAAACACCTCTGTCAGTATCGAACCCTGAACCTTGTACACACTACACTGCATGAAGTACCACTAAGCCACAGTAGATATACCACAAGTTGGTGCTGAAATAAATATATCATGCATCAGAATGAGTGAATGTAAAGGAAAAATAGGAATGTCATGCCACACAACTTGTTCTGTGGATCTTTACCAACAGTTGTTGTGGGATTACATTACATGACTGTGATAAAAGAAACAGCCATTCTAGCAGGAAATAATGTTACACCATCACTTTAAAACCCCCACACAGTATCATAACAGGACAAACACTGGCATATCTGTTTAGGGCAGAGTCCACACCTCCCAACTGTCCCTAATTTTCAGGGATGTCCCTGATTTTGAAACAAAATTTAGCTCTGTCCCTCTGAATCCCTCCAAAAACTACTGACTTTGGCCAGAAAGGTGGTGAATTACATGTAATGAGTAATGACAATACTTAAGAGTTAGACACTTCTTTTACTTCAGAAAAGGTGTATTAATCCATATGCTTTGGTTCTCTCAAAGTCTCAACTTAATGGCACTAATATTTTAATGGTGTCCCTGACGTTTTCTCTGCTTTTCCCTGAGTCTGTTCAAATATGTACCTAAGTGTTTGAGAGATCTGGCAGAGGCAGAAACACAGAGGCATATCAGCCTTTCTGCTGTTACACACTGTGCAAATAGCTTTGGAAGGAGTTCCGGAAGCATACCCTTATGTAGGAATACAACACTGAAATACAAAAGGATGTAGCCATGTAATGGTTGCAACCAACTTTAACAATGCCATTGCTCTAGTGCTGAAAAGACCTGTGTGGTGCACAAAGAATAAAAGGCTAATCTCTGTCTACCATGTGGATAGGTCCACAGTTGGGAGTTACGCAGGCAGACTACTTGCCTTGATAAACTAACATTTACACAGCAACCCTGTATGTCCAGAAAGATAAAATTCATACAATAATGCGTACGCTCTCTGTACTTCTGCACCTCTACCCAAATGTAGAATATACCTGTGTGTGCAGGGTCTCCCAAGGATGTAGGTAAGCATACTCACAGTACTGAAATGTGTCCAGTTTTTTTTAACAGCTTGTGCTAATGTCAACACTAAAAAAAGCACAAACTGCTTAGAACTGAGTAAATGAATATTCACAGTATAGCAGTTCACAAACAATTCTTGTGCCAAAGGAATACATCTCTATAACTAGCTTCGTATGGCAATTAATTGTAAAATTTGAAAAGAAAGTACATCCTCCCATGTATCTTGGGTTAGCATTTTGAGGGGTGAGTACATTTCTACACTGACAAGTGTGTACTGGAAGCAGCAACTTTTAGGTCTGGGTACAAAATGTAAATCACTGGATACACCCCTGGCTTCTGATATAAGAACTATTCCAACCTTCTGTCTTAAACAATGATGTCCACAGCAAACAAGGATTATCTCCATCTTGGGAAGCTGAAAGGGCCACACCTACCTGAGTTAGCAATTTATAGTACTGTGTTGCTATGATAGTGATTACTGCAATTACTACACAGCAGGCTGCATGCAATTAGCAAATGGTGGCCACTAATTGGAGCAGAGGCCATCACATGGTCATGTGCAAATACCTACAAAAGGAGGCTGCAATCGCTGCAAACAAACTCAATCACTCTACTGCAGAGACTGACAGAGAGATAGAGACAGAGAGAGAGAGAGAGACAGAGAAAAGGAAAAAGAAAAAGAAATAATACCAAATCATACAAAGGAAAGGTATGTGACACATATGTATTTACTGGCATGTAGTAGATGTTTTTGAAGAGTAGTCTACATAATGTGAACCATTCATATGTGGCAGCAGTACTTATCTATGCACAGTTGTCCTGCTTAACTACTGTTATGGACAATACAGTGTGTACCTGTGGGCAGTGGGACATACCTGTGAAATGTGTATCTCAGCATTAAATGTCAAAGATCTGATCCATGTTATCTGTGTTCTGTACAG
This sequence comes from Protopterus annectens, assembly GCF_019279795.1. Taxonomy (NCBI): domain Eukaryota; kingdom Metazoa; phylum Chordata; order Ceratodontiformes; family Protopteridae; genus Protopterus; species Protopterus annectens. The sequence goes on along the minus strand of NC_056736.1, from coordinate 728,429,478 downwards.
TAGTGTGGCCAATGGCTGTTGGGGGGATTAGCGCTGCCATTATATAAACATGGGTGTGACAGAGCAACGCATGCATGATAGTCATATTAAAGTGTAGCTTAGCATTGGCAACAGCTGTAGCAGTCTGGTATGCTTATCTAGCATTTGTAGCTATATATACACACCCACTAATATTAGTGTGTGTTCACATGTGACACCTGTTTGTGTTGTAGCAAGGCCCAACAGTTCAGCTGTGAGGTCCAGGGACTTACAACAGTGTGGACCTTGTGTGTGCATGCCACACACATATGGAGAAATATATATGTGTCATATATATTCACATCTGTATATGTGCATAGAACAGGGGACATATTGCAACTGTTTGTGAAGGGTGGAGATATATTTATGTTGGTGAAGGTTAGTATGCGCATATTTGTATGTAGGTTTTAGTGTGTGACAAACAAGACAGCATACAGTGCTGGTATATGACATGTGGTGGTTAAACAGCGTGGGTGGTTTGTTCAGTTTGCAATGTTGAAGCCAGAGAGGCCTGCTAAAGCTACCTGGGCTGTGAACACTTTCAATGCATTTATCACAAGACTGTGCGATATTATTACATTACTGTACACCTCACATCCTTTGTATAATTGATATTCCCACTATGAAAGGTGAAATGTATATGTGCCTACATATATATGTATATGTACACCAATGGATGTGTATATGTATATATATATATATATATATATATATATATATATATATATATATATATATATATATCTAGAGAGAGAGAGAGAGAGAGTGAGTCATATATACTCATACACACCTACATCTACTTGCTGCAATAGATTATCTGTACTATTGACTGACTGTGATGGTCAATGTGTTTGTGAATACGTCAAAGATATGTATTTGTGGGCTAGCTTAGTGGGAAACTGTTAATGTCATGGTATTATGGGTCCTTGCTTTGATCCCAGCAAAAGCTGTGTATTCTGTTGCTAGGCAGAAAAAGTGCTATGGCATACAGTGTGATTAAGTCCCTTGGTTTTAACTGGGGTGTGTCATTGGAGGCTAAAGCACTACATCTATGATTATTGATTGGTACTGATATTGAATCCAAATCCTGTGTCTACTGTAGTACTACTTGAAGCTCTGGGCCTGTACAGCAAAGTATGGTGTATGTCAACATTGCTTGCATCCACTGTTTTGTGTGGTCCCTGTATTCATCACAAATTACATTCCTCAAGATTAAGGTTTTGTAAGTACTGATACACAGTACTGTATAGTACACATGTAAAGCTTATCTGGGTTGCCATACCTTTGTATCCTGTAATTATGTCTGATGTGTGTGTGTGTGGGTATGTCTGTAAAATGTCCTCTGTCATGTGTGTGGTAAAACATATAACTGCGTATCTAGCAACATTTATAGTGGACTACAGCAGTATGGGACCTATATTCCCAATTGTGCACATATTTTGGCCACAGGTTTGCCATTAACAAGTTGTGTGGTATAATAGTAATACATTTACTGGACCTTACACTCATTGTGATGGATGACATATTTCTTTACACATCAGCTTGATGTATATCTGCTGTGGCTAGGTGGTGCATTGTGTTGCATACAGTGTGCCAGGTACTCTTGTATAGTCTTATATAGTTATTTTATTTTGTTGCTGTGCAGAACATGGTTCATTAGATAGAGTGAGCCAGGCACTTTCAAGCAGTTGTGGGGTGAGCAGTGATAAGTGGTAGTTAAAGTGTTTCACTCTCAGTTAGCTAATAGGTTGCTATATATGGCAGTTCATTGATATCTGTACTGTATAAAGTTAAATGTGCCATATGACTTGCTAAGACATATTTTTCTTTATGTCTTCCAGGGATCATGGCACATCACAGAAATTCCAGCTATAGTAGTGCTGAAGATGAGCTCATTACTAGCTGTACGATTCAGCACTACAGTCTAATGTTCTCACGAACCAGCCAGAACCAGGAGGAGTGTACTGCAATGTGGCAAGATGTCATCTGGAGGGTAAATTAGGTAGGCCTACATAACTGGACATATGAGCAGATACGCCACCACTGCAGTGATCTACTCAGACATGTCCGTCAGCATGCTTCTGATGTGTGGAGACAACAGCTTGCAACAGGAGGTGGTGTTAATATCCATCCCCCCCTCACCAGAGTGGAAGAGCTGCTCCTGAGCCATGTGGCACCTGCCCAACAACAACAGCAGTAGACATACACCATGATGGAGGTTGGAGCCACCCAGCAAGCACACATGGAGCATGCAGGTAACATGGCATATCTGTAGACTACTGTTATCTGTATTTGTAGATCATGCATATGTGAGATGTGGAGTGTGTAGTTAGAAGATGTGGAGCCTGTTTTTGTGCAATACTGATCATTTGGAACATAATATGTAGGCCTGTGAATGTAAGCTGTTGTTCTACTGTCAGATTGCAAACACACAGTAGCAATGCCACAGTTGTGGCCACTGACAAACTGTCTCATCTCTATGTAGGTCCCTCTGGGGTGACATCAAGGCAGCGAACATATGCTGGTGAGTGTGTTCTACATTTATTATTGTAAATAAAAAGTGCATGTCATAGTTAAGGTGTAGGCCATGTACACATGTAACACATGTAACACACCTACCCATAATGCATGTTGTGCATGTTTGGTGTAAGACCATGCACATCTCACTAATGTGATTAGCTGCCTCAAGCACATGCAATACCCAGACCATCTCAAACAAATGTGGCTACACTGTAGTGACCATTGGATAGGCAACATTGATACTCAACATGCACATAACATACACAACTATGTCATACACAGAGCATTTTAACTTGCTACACATAAAGGATTCGCAAACCCTCTGTAAAGACACACTCCAATATCCAAAATCTCATCCACACATTACACATAATATACCTGAGGGGTAGAGGCCTATCATGGGGCATTTAAACACTCTGCAACACACTACATATTCATGTCTGGGAATGCTCCTTATTGGCCTCCTTACAAACCCATGTAACAACTGGTTGTGAAATGGTGAATGTAGCCAAGGTAGTACAGTTCCAGTACAGCATGATTATTGCTGGTTTGGGAAACATTTGTAGCCTTGAGTGACCACATGATGCTTCATGATGATGGCCTGTGGTACTATACCCCATTCAGTTATTGTAACCACAGTACTACACAAAGCTTTCATTGCTATACACCTCAATGTTGTGTATGTGCAAACATATGCAATTCTAAACAATATGCATACCAATCACCATTTGCACAACTGACACATATATGTCTTGTGATGCTATTGAGCGGCTAGGTCATATGACACATATTGGGTATGTGTGATGTTTAAATATACATTTGTGTTTTAGCATGCCATGTCATGGATGACACTGGCATGTCCACAATATGATCTACACTCACCATAACTACTGTACATTGGGTATGTGGATGAATGGTATTCCATCAATTATACATGCACAACTGATGATGTTGTGTGAATACTCATCATGCATGTGCTAAAACTGTGTCCACAATTATTTGCTAAAGACACAGAGGCTGTAATCAGCATTGGATACCTATCTGACACACAGATACACATCCAGCCATGGTATGTAGACCTGTGAGTTATGGAGCACAGTACATTACAGAGTTTTGAATACTTGCACAGCAATGTTGTGTCCATGTATGCATTGCTTTCTAGGGGGAGGCCAATCACCTTATAACAAAACACATACATCAAAGCCATGTATACTGTTAGTAACAAGGACTGTCTATACTAGCACTGCATGCTGTTGAGCAACACATGTCCTGCATGCTGACTTGTGTGATATGACTGTTTTGCTAGTGATACTGTACCCCACCATCACCTGCTATTGTGTATGTTCTGAGATTGCTGGTGTTGTGTGTGTGTGTCTGCTTTAGGGAGGAGTGTATTTGTGTGTGTGCATGTGTGCATGTGCATGCGTGCATGTGTGCATGTGTGTGTGTGTGTGTGTGTGTGTGTGTGTGTGTGTGTGTGTGTGTGTGTGTGTGTGTGTGTGCGCATGTGCATGTGTGCAAGTGCATGTGTGCATGTGCCCATGTGGTCTGACATCATGTTCCGGTCTTTAAGTGTGTTTCCTGTTTTACTCTCACAGGTCCTGAGGTGGGGCTGGTTCAGTACAGCAGGGAACCTGATGTCACTGAGACAGACAGTGATCATGAGGATAGGTGTGTTGAGGCTCAGGCAGGTTTGTCAGAGTCTGTTGTTGGGCCACCAGTTGACAGTACACAAGTCTCCACCCCATCCATGCACACACTCATACTACCTGTACATCCATCATCACCATTGCCCTTAGCTGAGGGACAGCATACGGTTGGCACTGACCAGGACAGTGTGGTATCTATGCCACATGTATCAGGACACAGCAGCCATAGCCAGATGTCTGGAACGATACCACATAGGCAGATGCCCAGGGGTTCTCATCAGAGCACTGCTGGTCATCATGCCCCTGGCAGACATGCCACACCTCTTTCTACCACATGCATGTTCCAGGCTGTCATGGAGGCACAGACATGAATGGAGCGGTATACCAGACAGGCACTAAGGGCACAGAGGGCTCATAACACCTCTGTAAATGACAGTATCTGTAATTACACTGAGGTCATTGACAGACGTTGGGGTGAGACTTTGGATGTCCTCCACAATGTCATGTCCATGTGTCAGGACAGTGCAGGATGGTTGAGACATCGATGTGGACACATGCCAGCAACATCAGCAGCTGGAGGTCACCGTGGATGTCCAGCAAGTCACAGCCTCTCCCGTAGTGCCATTACCAGCACCAGCAATGTTGGAGGGGCTGTCCATAGACCGTTCTAGAAGACCATGTGCACGTGGCTCTGGCCAGTACCAAAAGGGACCTGGATCCAGTGGACATATGTCAACCTCCTCGGATAGTACCCAGTCTGGATTAGTACCTGATACTGTCTGTGGCACCCCTGCCAGGCACATGTTCCATATCCATGGCCAGAGATGGTGATCCATAAAGCCTGCCAGGTACAGTCTGTAGCTGTCTCACAAATCCCCGTATATGGCAGCCAAATGGTGGAACTGTGTGCATGTTGACACACACACATAAACCAGAAACCTAAGGCAAACATGCACCCGCACACATTACATCAATACTGGCCCATAACAGTCCTCATGCCCTCACACACACACTCACACACACATGTTGATTGTATGGCTCAGTGTAGGCCTCTGGCAAATCAAGAACACACCCTGTGCATATGATTTAACCTGTGTCACCTCCTGTCATCTGTAACATTGATGCAGGAACAGACTAACATGGTGCTGATGCACAGGGTGACTTTAATAAAGTATAGCAATGGTTGAATGTGTAGCATGTTGTCAGCAGTAAAGTGTAATGATATCCTTGAAGGTGTAGCTGAGCAGGCATAGGTTCATAGGTTCATAGGTAGGTACAAGTCTATCTGCCCTAGGGCATTTATAAGCTTAGCCAGAATGTGTTGGCTTCCGCCTCCCTTTTAGACTAGATTCTTGAGCCTCTGTCCAGTAGGTCCATAGAAGTGATCCCAGGAGCAAATTTACGATTTCCCATCCACTCATCAAGATTTCTCTTGAAGAGGGTCAGCGAGGGGCTCTGCCTATCATGGACTGGGATTCTATTCCAGAGCGTGGGAAACCTTTGGGATATGAATCTATCCCTCCAGCATCTCCTATTTATTGTTGTTCTAAGGTTTAAGTCCTTGAAGCGTGTAGCTCTAATGGATCTGGTTTTCTTGAGCTGGAGCATGTCCAACAATTCTGGGTTAGACACGGCCTTGTATGTCAGGCAGAGATCACTCTGAGTAGGCGGTAAGTGACTGAGTAGAGCTGGAGTTTCTTTAGTTGAGCTGCATAGGGCATCTGTTTGAGGCCCACAATCCTCTTGGTGAGGTATTTTTGAGGTCTCTCCAGCTGTTGCAGGTGTCGGGTAAGGTACATCCCAAATGGGGCATTGTACTCAATTATGGGCCTTATGAGCAATGAGTAGAGGGGCACAATGACCTCTCTAGATCTGGATGTGAACCCTTTCGTGATTAGGTGGGCTATATAGAAGGTTTTTCTAACCACTTTGCCAATGTGATTGTCAAAGGAGAGGTTACTATCTACTTGGGTCCCCAGATCCCTGATTATTTCATCCATAATTAGTGGGTTACCTCCTATATGGTAGCTTGTGGGCACTTTGTTTTTCCCAAAGGGGATGATTATACATTTTTTGCATTTAGCTTGAGGCCATGGTTCTGACACCAGGTATCAGTCTCCATAAGGCCCTTCTGGAGGATGCTTGTGTCAGGCAGAGAGTCGATTATGGCTCCCAGTTTCCAATCATCTGCGAACTTGGTCAGCCACAGTCCTCCCGTGTTTGCCTGTACCTCAGAGTAGTATATACTGAACAAGAGGGGTCCCAGGACTGATCCCTGTGGGACACCACTTGTAACTGGTTTAGAGTCAGACATGGCACCCGCGACTCTGACCATGTGAGTTCTATCCCTGAGCCACTTTGCAACCCATCTTGTGACATATGGGTTGATATTTAAGCTGGTAAGCTTATTTATGATACCAGAGTGAGGTATTGTGTTGAAGGCCTTTGCGAGGTCTAGGTAGGTTGTGTGGACTACCTTTCCCTCATCTAAGGCTTTGGTAACTGTTTTGAAGAAGTCAACTAGGTTTAAGAGGCAAGATCTGCCCTTAACAAAGCCGAATTGGGTGGGGTCCAGTGTTTGGAGGTTCCTAATGTCTTTTTTTATGAGATCCATGATGATGCGCTCCATAGCCTTGCAGACCAGGCTAGTCAGGCTTATAGGGCGATAGTTCCCTGGATCCATTGTGGTGCCACCTTTGTGGAGTAGGATCACTGTTGCTGTATGCCATTCTTTGGGTACATAGCCTGTGGTAAGGCTGAGTTGGAACAATGAATTCATGTGAGGGTTTAGTTCATTTTGGAGCTCGTGTAAGACGCAGCCCGAGATAGCATCTGGTCCCATTGATGCTGTGTTTTTTACTTTGAAGAGGGCTTCTTTCACCTGTGTGTCTGTGATGTCTGGGGGAATGCATTCTTCTGGGATAGACACAGGCTCTTTTAGGGGGGATGGGGGATGAAGTTTGCACTGAACCTGTCCACCAGGATGTTGGCAATGTCTGTGGGTTCAGTGTATTTTGTGCCATTTTGCACCAGCTCAGAGCAGATCTGTGAGCTGCCACCCAGATTTTTGACATAGCTAAAGAACGCCTTGTGATTATCTTTAGAGTCTTTGGTGATTTTTCTTTTGAAGCTGCCCTTTGATGATTTTATGAGGGATCGAAGTTTCTTGCTAGTACTGATCAAGGATGCCTTCCCTTTTTGGGATTTTGCCTTGTCATGTAATAGTTTCCTCCTTCTGTTCTATAGCTTATTTATGGCCGGGGACCACCAGACTGGTCTCCTGTTCTTGGAGGAGTGAGTCTTGGTTTTACTTGGGATGGCATGATCCATGCATTCCTGTAGGTGCTCATAGAGTGCATTTGTAAAGGATTCTGTGGTTTGGGTAGCATTTTCCATTAGCCCAGGGGCTTTGAAACTTTCCACTTCAGTCTTGAGAAGGGTGAAGTGTTCTTTTGAGAAATTTTTCACAGTGGTTTCCTTGACTGGGTGTGAGGTCGGGATGTGGATGTCCATTGTGATAAGTTTATGGTCTGATCTTACCAACGAGGGATTTACCTCTGGTGTGGAACATTGAGCCCCCATGTTGGTGATGACCAAGTCCAATATGTTGTCCCCTCTTGTGGGAGTGTTGACCAGTTGTTCCATGGCATTTGAGTTTATAAACTCCTGGAACCTTTGGGCAAAAGAGTTGGGACTTGAGTAGTTTTCCCAGTCAATGTTTGGGTAGTTGAAATCCCCCAATATCATGCAGTTTGATGAGACCTTCATATTCTCCAATGTTCTCAGGAATGCCGCTTGGGGATCCTGAGACAAGGTGGGTGATCTATAGCAGGCTATGAACTGAAAAGCAGTTTTACCTACTGTTAGTTGCACATGGATGGTCTCTGCTGCCTCATTCAGTGCCACTAACCTGGAGGTGTGGGTATCCTTGATGAAAATGGATACTCCCCCGCCTTTAGTATTCCGGTCTGCGTTCTGGGGCCGAAAGGAATGGTATGAGTTGAATCCTGGTAGTGCTGGGGTGCTCTCTGGAGCCTTGAACCAGGTTTCTGTTACTGCACAGATATCGATTTTCTACATACTGAGGAGTGCCTCGAGTGCGTGCATCTTGAGGTTTAGACTTCTGGCATTGAGTAGCATTACCCTTAGTTTTTTGTTTCTGGTATTGTCCATGGAGGTGGGTTTGTCTTTTGAGCCTTGCCTAAAAAAGGCACTATGGGGGTGACAAGAGCCTTAGCCAGTATTCGAAAGCCTAAGGGTGACAGGTGCAAGCCGTCCCTGGCGAAGCAAAGTGGCTTGTCTAGCATGTCATCCCAGGTTGACAGACACTGGATCCCCTTTGGATGACACCAATAGCTTAGCCAATTGTAAAATGTATCATTTTGTCTTTATACTGTGGCATCATTCTTGGTCTGGGTAATATGCTACTCAGGGTCAAGGTCATACCGGCCTGGGCTACATGATCAGAGAGCTCCTCTGTGTCTCTTTTCATGTAGTCCAGGGAGGTACATCTCAGGTCATTCACACCAACATGGACAATGACAGAGTCATATTTGTACCTGCTGTGGAGTGACCTGAGTGCCTGTGTTATGTGGCAGATCCTGGCTCCCGACAGGCAGCTTACAGTAACCCTCTCCTTGTTCAGTCTGGTGAGTGGGACGTCAGTGTGCCTGACAATAGAGTCTCCAATTACTAGCATATTAGGTGTGTTATTTTGCCTTAGGGGCTGTGACTGTGTGGCACACTGACTTCATGAAGTATGTGATACATGTAAGTTGTTGTGGGGTAGCAGTTGCTTGGGTGTCTGCTTTGGAGGTCTCTGCTGCTTTGGCAAATTTTTATTTAGAGCCTCAGAGTATGTTTTTGTAAGTTTATGTGTCTTGTTTGCTGGTGCATTTGGTCTATGTGAGACTGGTTGTGTGGTGGTTCCTTCTCCTCCTGACTGACTGTGCCAGTCCAGGGTTGAGAGAGCTCGGCCTCCAGTTTGGCTGTATAGTTGCATCTCTCACAAATATTTGAGTTTGTTGGAAGAAGGAGAGGGCTGTCTGTGTACATAAGGCAATTGTAACATTGCCTCAAGATTCCCAGATTCACCAGCTGGACTGGAGAGTATGCCTGAAACTGTGCTTTGGACATGCCTGGATAGTTTAAAGAACTGGTTTATTGACTGACTGGAATGGACTACTAGGGAACCTTGTACTTCTGGATAGTATAAGAGGGTGTAGTGCTAAAGTTTGTTAGTGCTTACTGAGGAATTTGAGCAAGTGCTGGGCTGTAGAATGAAGGTTGAGTGCTTACTTTGATAGTTTGACTAGTTCTAAGGGAAAAATTGAAGAGCAGACTTTGTGGAGCCGGGAATTGTTAAAAACTGCTTAAACAGCGCTGCGCTACGTTGCGCTACATTGCATGACATTGCGCAATGCACAAAACTGCGCTAAAGCGGGTTTTAAGGCAGAGAGTTTGAAAGAGATAGGAAATGGCCCAAAACGGCCAATAAGCAACTAGATACTGGGCTGAAACCACTCCTCCAGGGACAGATAGGCTGCTCAGGACTCCCCACTCTCACTGGTGAACAAAGAAGCTTCCTCCTATCCAAGTAAGGATATGGGCAACACAGGAACTATGACACAGCCTAGAATTCAGCAATACCTGAAAACTGGACTATTCTAGCTCAGAAAAGGTGGGAAACAAGGATTTTTTTTGTTTTTTTTTTTCTTTTTTTTCACTTAAGCACAGAAACTAGGCACAGGAATACAGTAAATGCTTTAGATCGGCTAGCGCACTTGAGTGTGTAGCCTACAACAATTAAACAAGGCAAAAACAACTTTTAAAATGCAAAACACAAAAAAAAATGCAGACAAATGCAGAAAAATAAACTTTGCAGAACTCAAATAGTTGGAAAACTCGCTTTTCAGCGAGACTAAACAGTCGATGGTAGGAAAGAAGAAAAAATACTTATAATCTGTTAAAGTCCCTCTTTCACTCACTGCTGCTTGTAGGACTCTGCAGGACACCACGAGGAGCTGTGCTGAGTCTGTTACAAGAGCAAAACCGCGCTAAAGTGGGTTTTAAGGCAGGGAGTTTGAAAGAGATAGGAAATGGCCCAAAACGGCCAATAAGCAACTAGTTACTGGGCTGAGACCACTCCTCCAGGGACAGTTAGGCTGCTCAGAGCTCCCCACTCTCACTGGTGAACAAAGAAGCTTCCTCCTATCCAAGTAAGGCATGATGCATTAAAGCTGTAATTAGCAATGTTGTATTGTTATATTGTTTCCACCAGTGTTTATTCCAATTGTGTTTGGATTGCCCATGTACCACTTGGCTGATGTGTGTAGTTGTGTCAGCATGCGTTATACAGTGGAGAGTAAGTGTGGGGTGTGTGCAGCACAGGTCTGCAGGTGTACATTTGTGAACATAGAGGAGGTGCACTGTCTGCATGTACGTGCATATTGGACACATTGGCAGGGTGACATGCCCTGTATTGGCCAGTATTAACACTCCATACTTTCTATTGGTGGCCAGTATGCATTGTACTACACACATTTTGGAACTTGAGTACGCATGTGTGTGTATGGCACTGGTTGACACTGTGCTGTGGGTGATGCTGTTGTTGCTATCTGTCATTGGTTTGCATTGTTAAGGTTAACACTGTCCCAGCTGCATAATCCTTTATTAATGCACACTGTTCACCTACAGGGTTGCATGGACCGTGCTATCACAAACACAAGCAATTCTCACTTATACAGTAAAAGTGCATTAGTCTCATAGACCCCTGCCATGAACTAAATATATAATAGAAGGTGTGAAGTTGTACCAAAAGAGTTACATACCAAGAAGGGATAACCTCTCTGGTCAGTATCATTGGGAAAATACAATCCTTCAATAAACATACAAGGCAAGCTTCAAAATACAAAATGGCAAAAATTCCAAAGACAACACGAAAGCTTTCTTCAGTGTTGTTCATAATCTACAGGTGAAATCTCAGATTGGGTCACAGTTAATGTAAATGGTCACAAAGTACACTTATCTGACTGACATTACCAATTCCTTGTCAGACAGTTCGAATGCGGATTTCACCACCCTGTCATTACACAAGGGCCACATTTCCAGACCTGAATAATGTAAAACGTGATGATTCACGGACACTCTAATTAAAACATCTCTTTAACAAAGTACACACCACAGTGGCAATGGTACTGGACAGTGTCCCTGGCTGTGTCATACACAAGCCAACATATGAAGTCACCACTCATCATACCGCTCTGTACAGATGCAGCCTCTATACAGGTTACATAATTGTGGCATGACACATGGTAATGGTGTTCACAGTCCACAAGGGTTGAGCTACAACATCTTCTTCTTCTTCTCCTTTTGGATGCTCCCATTAGGGGTCACCACAGTACATCATTTCTTCCTGGCCTCTGCATCTTGTGCTATCACACCATCCACCTTCATGTCCTCTCTCTCCACAGCCATAAACCTCATCTTAGGCATTCCTCTTTTCCTGTTACCCGGTGGCTTCATCCTTAGCATCTATTTCACAATATACTCTGCATCCCTTCTCAGCACATGTACAACCCAACTTAATCCTGCCTATCTGGCATGGTCTACCAACCTTCAAACCTGGCCTGACCCTCTAATATACTTATTCTTAAACCTGTCCACCTTGTCACACCCAGTGCAAATGTTAACATAAATTGATTAAGGGTAGAACTACAACAGGTCCTGGAAACTCTCACCCTATAAGCCAGACCAATGTTATCTGGAAGGCTATGGAGCACAACATTATGGAACTCATTAACAGAGACATTATGAGCCTGCAAACACTGCACCATACCCACTTAGGTTTTCTAAAGGCCAGATCATGGCTCCTACACCTAGTAGACTTCAAGCCAGTCAACAAGGCTTTAGGCGAGGGAGGGGAGGTCAACACAGCCAAGCTATAGCTCACCAGCAAATCATACCCATCCCACATACTGGTATTAGACATAACCGCAACAGACTGACCATAAACGATTGTTAGATGATGGCTTGACAACTGACGCACAGATGTAGGACACACGGTAACATTTGCAGCCTCCATGTACTATTCTATGCCAGTAACAAGTGGTATTCACCTGAACTCAGTCCTGGGACCACTCCTGTTTGGCATATAGCTTTCTTAGGTACAAGCAAGCACAGTAGGGATATGTCTGCCCACATTTGATGAAAATGCATACTGTGGGCATACAGTGGGCTATACTTTATTCTCCAGATGACACACACATCCTCCAAAAGGGTATCATACAGATATATACTTGGTGTCAAACTCATGCTGTAAAGCTATAATCCTAAGAAAGCATAGTTATCCACTTTTAGAAAACAAAGTATCCCCAGACTATCCCCAGAGTACCACATAGGTAGTAGCCCCCAAAATGTGGAACAGGTACTAATGTGTGCATAGATGCCATGTGTTAAGTCATCTCTCCTTTGATAATCACATTACCAAAGGGTTTTGGAAATCCCTCTGTGGAGCACATAAGCAATAAAGGGTTTGCAATGCAGATCCACAGAGGTTGTTGCACACCTATAATGATTAGTCATCTTTGCCAGACTTTACTTGCTTTGGAACATGTTTCAAGTATACCTCAAGCATAAATCCTCACTCACACTCTTCAATAGAAACCGTGATGAGTGGATGTGAAACAGAAGCCGTAGCCAAGGGATCACTGCAGTGGCTAAGCTTGTCACAAGCATTCAGAAGTGACCTAAGGTCTGGAAAGTGCCAGCACGCTCTGGCAAAGATAACACATGCATTCATGGAGAAAGCAGAGTACCCATCTATGAAATACTTGAGGTCACATGTATGTATATGGATTTGCCCCACAGCTACCTTACATGTGTAATGCACATACAGTTGTCATTGTGATATGTCATACACTAGAAAAATCAAAACCCACTCCACATTGGCCAACGGTGTCACACAACTGGAGCACAGACACACACAGTCAGCAAGTGCGAGATTCAAACTCTTTCTTAACTACATTATGATACTACAGCTGCATGCATTTACATGACGTGCTGTACACATTACTGAGATTTCACTTTTCCACAGATGTATTTGTAGGATGGTGACATCATCAGACACACACACTCAAACACACACTTAGCAAGTGCAGGATTCAAACCCCTACTTACCTACATTATGATATTACAACAGTACACATTTACACAATGCGCTATACACATTACTATGATTTCACCTTTCCACAGGTATATTTGTAGGATGGTGACATCATTGGACTTGACAAAGATGAGTATACCACTTCTAAGGTGTTTGAGTAGTCTCCAAAAAGGTTGCTCTTCCCCAGGGAGAGACACACACAGAGTTGGCAAGTGCAGGATTCAAACCCCTACCTAACTACATTATAATACGCTGTGCTATACACATTACTGGCATTTTTTTTTTCCACAGGTATATTTGTAGGATGGTGGCATCATCGGACTTGACAAAGATGAGTATACAACTTTTAAGGTGTTTGAGTAGTCTCCAAAAAGGTTGCTTTTTTTCACCGAGGCACACACACACACAGTTGGCAAGTGCAAGATTCAAACCCCTACCTAACTACATTATGATAGCACAGCAGTACACATTTACACGATGCGCTATACACATTACTGGGATTGCATCTTTCCACAGGTATATTTGTAGGATGGTGACATCATCAGACTTGACAAAGATGAGTATACCACTTTTAAGGTGTTTGAGTAGTCTCCAAAAAGGTTGCTTCTCCCCAGGGAGACACACACACACACACACACACACACACACACACACACACACACACACACACACACACACACACACACACACAGTTGGCAAGTGCGGTGTTCTTAATCCAAACTAATTACGTCTTTGGCAATATGGAGTTACAGGGTGCAATACAGACATTACTTGCTGACAGTCTGCACAATGATTTTTTTCACATTTGCTAACCTCAGCAGGCTTATCATATTAGGTGTATTGTGAGTGTATTGTATGCATAGGCCATGACCATATCATATATGGGTTGATGCACCAGATGGTGGCACACACAGGGTCAAATCTTGAGTAGCATCTTACCTTCACCTACATGATACTGCAATATAACAGAAAGATGATAAACTTCAACAATTGGCTGGACTTCTGGTGTCATTCAAAGGGAATCCAGTCTCTGTCTGCCTGTGATGACATGATAGACAAGTCTTGTTGCTTCACTACAGATGGTTTGCACCTGTCACCCCTATGCTTCTGAATACTGGCCAAGGCTCGTGCTGTCCCCATATTACCTTTTTTAGGCAAGGCTCAAAGTTTCATAGGCTCATAGGTAGGTAGTAGTCTATCAGCCCTGGTGCCTATACAAGGCCAGCCAAAATGGTACCCTGGCTTTTGCCACCCAAGAAATTTATTTTCCTGTGCCACTGTCGTGCAGAGGCATAGAAGTGATTCCCAGGGTGAATTTCCTATTTCCCATCCAATAATCAAGATTTTCCTTGAAGAGTGCTAATGAGGAGCTTTGTTTGATATAGATAGGTAGTTTATTCTGGAGTATGTGAAGTCTGTTGGACAGGAATCTATCCCACCGGCATGTTCTGTTTATTGTGGTGACAAGGTTTAGGTCCCTAGAGCATGTAGGTTCATAGGTAGGTACTAGGCTATCTGCCCAAGGGCATTTATACGCCTAGCCAGAGTGTGTTGGCTTTCGCCTCCCTTTTAAATTAGTTTCCTGGGCCTTTGTCTAGCAGGGCCACTGAAGTGATCCCAGGGGTAAAGTTACAATTTCCCATCCACTCATCAAGATTCCTCTTGAAGAGAGTCTGCAAGGGGCTTTGTCTAACATCAACTGGCTTTCTATTCCAGAGTGAGGGAAGTCTCTGGGACAGGAATCTATCCCTCCAGCATGTCCTGTTTATTGCTTTGCTGAGGTTTAATTCACTGGAGCATGTGGCTATAAGGGATTTATTTTTCTTGAGGTGTTGCATGTCCATTAATTCCAGGATGGACATGGCCTTATACGTCAGGCATAGATCAGCTGTGAGCAGGCAGTAAGCAACCGAGTAGAGCTGGAGTTTCTTTAGTCGAGCTGCATAGGGCATCTCTTTGAGGCCCATGATCCTCTTGGTGAAGTACTTCTGTGGTCTTGCCAGCTGTTGCATGTGCCAATTAAGGTACATACCAAATGGGGCATTGTACTCTATTATGGGCCTAATGAGTGATGAGTAGAGGGGCACAATGACCTGTCTTGATCTAGAGGTGAGCCCTTTCGTGATTAGGCAGGCTACATAGAAGGAATATCTAACCACTTTGCCAATGTGATTATCAAAGGAGAGGTTACTATCTACCTGGGGCCCCAGGTGCCTAATTACATTTTCCGTGCCTAGTGGATTACCACCTATGTGGTAATTCATGGGCACTTTGTTTTTTCCAAAGGGGATGACTATGCATTTTTTGGTATTTAGCTTGAGGCCATGGTTTTGACACCAGGTATCTGTCTCTGCAAGACCCTTCTGGAGGATTTCTGTGTCAGCCACAGAGTCGATTATGGCCCCAGTTTACAGTCATCTGAGAACTTGGTCAGCCATAGTCCTCCCGTGCTTGCCTGTACCTCAGAGAAGTATATACTGAACAGGAAGGGTCCCAGGACCAAGACCTGTTTGATGCCACTTGTGACTGGTTTAGAGTCGGACATGGCACCTGCAACTCTGACCATGTGTGTTCTATCCGTGAGCCAGTTGGCCAACCATCTCATGACATAGGGGTTAATGTTCAAGCTGGTAAGCTTGTCTATGATGCCAGAGTGGGGAATGGTGTCAAAGGCCTTAGTGAGGTCCAGGTAGGCTGTGTGGACTACCTTTCCTTCATATATGGCCTTGGTAACTGTTTCAAAGAAGTCAACTAGGTTTAGGAGGCAGGATCTGCCTTTAACAAAACCAAATTGGGTAGGGTCCAGTATCTGGAGGTTCCTAATGTCTCTGTTTATGAGTTCCATGATAATTCGCTCCATAGCTTTGCAGACCAGGCTGATCTTATACGGCGATAGTTCCCAGGTTCTGTTGTGGCACCACCTTTGTGGAGCGGGATGACTGTTGCTGTATGCCATTCTTTGGGTACATAGCTTCTGGTAAGGTTGAGTCTGAGCAGTGAATGTAGGTGAGGGTTTAGTTCCTTTTGGAGCTCATGTAAGACGCAGCCTGGGACACCATCCAGTCCCATTGATGCTGTGTTCTTAGCTTTGGAGATGGCTGTTTTTACCTGCATGTCCATGAAGTCTGGGGCTCTGCATTCTTCTGGGATGGACATGGGCCCTTTTGGGGGTGAGGGAGGGTGAAGTTTGCACCGAACTTGTCCACCAGGATGTTGGCAATGTCAGTTGGTTCAGTATATTTTTTGCCATTTTGCAGTAGCTGAAAGCATATCTGAGAGTTGCCACCTAAATGTTTCATATAGCATAGCTAAAGAAGGCTTTGTGGTTATCTTTAGATTCCTTGGCAATTTTTCTTCAGAAACTGGACTTGGATTATTTTATGAGTGATTGTAGTTTCTTGCTAATAATGATCAGTGATGCCTTTCCTTTTTTGGAATTTTGCTCTATCATGTGTTAGTTTCCTCCTTCTGTTGTATAGCTTATTTATGGGCAAGGACCACCAGATTGGTTTCTTCTTTTTGGAGGAGTGAGTCTTGGTTTTAATTGGGATGGCTCGATCCATGCATCCCTGTAGATGCTCATAGAATGCACTTGTAAAGGATTCTGCAGATTAGATAGCATTATCCTCTAGCAAGGGGGCTTTGAAACTTTCCACTTAGGTCTTGAGAAGTGTGAAGTTTGCTTTTGAAAAGTTTTTCACAGTGGTTTTGTTGACTGGGGGGGTCGGGATGTGGATGTCCAGTGTGATTACTTCATGATCTGATATTACCAGCGAGGGG
>NC_056736.1:727769585-727811848 GCF_019279795.1 Protopterus annectens | reverse complement strand
AAAAAACATTAGTGAGTATACATCACTAACACACTTTGTGTTTATAACAACCTCAGATAGTAAGAGTCATTTCTTACAATGAAACCATGATTATAAAATGAAAACATTAGTGAGTATACATCACTAACACACTTTGTGTTTATAACAACCTCAAATAGTAAGAGTCATTTCTCACAATGAAACCATGATTATAAAATGAAAACATTAGTGAGTATACATCACTAACACACTTTGTGTTTATAACAACCTCAAATAGTAAGAGTCATTTCTTACAATGAAACCATGATTATAAAATGAAAACATTAGTGAGTATACATCACTAACACACTTTGTGTTTATAACAACCTCAAATAGTAAGAGTCATTTCTTACAATGAAACCATGATTATAAAATGAAAACATTAGTGAGTATACATCACTAACACACTTTGTGTTTATAACAACCTCAAATAGTAAGAGTCATTTCTTACAATGAAACCATGATTATAAAATGAAAACATTAGTGAGTATACATCACTAACACACTTTGTGTTTATAACAACCTCAAATAGTAAGAGTCATTTCTTACAATGAAACCATGATTATAAAATGAAAACATTAGTGAGTATACATCACTAACACACTTTGTGTTTATAACAACCTCAAATAGTAAGAGTCATTTCTTACAATGAAACCATGATTATAAAATGAAAACATTAGTGAGTATACATCACTAACACACTTTGTGTTTATAACAACCTCAAATAGTAAGAGTCATTTCTTACAATGAAACCATGATTATAAAATGAAAACATTAGTGAGTATACATCACTAACACACTTTGTGTTTATAACAACCTCAAATAGTAAGAGTCATTTCTTACAATGAAACCATGATTATAAAATGAAAACATTAGTGAGTATACATCACTAACACACTTTGTGTTTATAACAACCTCAAATAGTAAGAGTCATTTCTTACAATGAAACCATGATTATAAAATGAAAACATTAGTGAGTATACATCACTAACACACTTTGTGTTTATAACAACCTCAAATAGTAAGAGTCATTTCTTACAATGAAACCATGATTATAAAATGAAAACATTAGTGAGTATACATCACTAACACACTTTGTGTTTATAACAACCTCAAATAGTAAGAGTCATTTCTTACAATGAAACCATGATTATAAAATGAAAACATTAGTGAGTATACATCACTAACACACTTTGTGTTTATAACAACCTCAAATAGTAAGAGTCATTTCTTACAATGAAACCATGATTATAAAATGAAAACATTAGTGAGTATACATCACTAACACACTTTGTGTTTATAACAACCTCAAATAGTAAGAGTCATTTCTTACAATGAAACCATGATTATAAAATGAAAACATTAGTGAGTATACATCACTAACACACTTTGTGTTTATAACAACCTCAAATAGTAAGAGTCATTTCTTACAATGAAACCATGATTATAAAATGAAAACATTAGTGAGTATACATCACTAACACACTTTGTGTTTATAACAACCTCAAATAGTAAGAGTCATTTCTTACAATGAAACCATGATTATAAAATGAAACATTAGTGAGTATACATCACTAACACACTTTGTGTTTATAACAACCTCAAATAGTAAGAGTCATTTCTTACAATGAAACCATGATTATAAAATGAAAACATTAGTGAGTATACATCACTAACACACTTTGTGTTTATAACAACCTCAAATAGTAAGAGTCATTTCTTACAATGAAACCATGATTATAAAATGAAACATTAGTGAGTATACATCACTAACACACTTTGTGTTTATAACAACCTCAAATAGTAAGAGTCATTTCTTACAATGAAACCATGATTATAAAATGAAAACATTAGTGAGTATACATCACTAACACACTTTGTGTTTATAACAACCTCAAATAGTAAGAGTCATTTCTTACAATGAAACCATGATTATAAAATGAAAACATTAGTGAGTATACATCACTAACACACTTTGTGTTTATAACAACCTCAAATAGTAAGAGTCATTTCTTACAATGAAACCATGATTATAAAATGAAAACATTAGTGAGTATACATCACTAACACACTTTGTGTT
Organism: Protopterus annectens; assembly: GCF_019279795.1. NCBI lineage: Eukaryota > Metazoa > Chordata > Ceratodontiformes > Protopteridae > Protopterus > Protopterus annectens. The sequence continues at coordinate 727,809,750 of NC_056736.1, read as the reverse complement.
TATAACAACCTCAAATAGTAAGAGTCATTTCTTACAATGAAACCATGATTATAAAATGAAAACATTAGTGAGTATACATCACTAACACACTTTGTGTTTATAACAACCTCAAATAGTAAGAGTCATTTCTTACAATGAAACCATGATTATAAAATGAAAACATTAGTGAGTATACATCACTAACACACTTTGTGTTTATAACAACCTCAAATAGTAAGAGTCATTTCTTACAATGAAACCATGATTATAAAATGAAAACATTAGTGAGTATACATCACTAACACACTTTGTGTTTATAACAACCTCAAATAGTAAGAGTCATTTCTTACAATGAAACCATGATTATAAAATGAAAACATTAGTGAGTATACATCACTAACACACTTTGTGTTTATAACAACCTCAAATAGTAAGAGTCATTTCTTACAATGAAACCATGATTATAAAATGAAACATTAGTGAGTATACATCACTAACACACTTTGTGTTTATAACAACCTCAAATAGTAAGAGTCATTTCTTACAATGAAACCATGATTATAAAATGAAAACATTAGTGAGTATACATCACTAACACACTTTGTGTTTATAACAACCTCAAATAGTAAGAGTCATTTCTTACAATGAAACCATGATTATAAAATGAAAACATTAGTGAGTATACATCACTAACACACTTTGTGTTTATAACAACCTCAAATAGTAAGAGTCATTTCTTACAATGAAACCATGATTATAAAATGAAACATTAGTGAGTATACATCACTAACACACTTTGTGTTTATAACAACCTCAAATAGTAAGAGTCATTTCTTACAATGAAACGATGATTATAAAATGAAAACATTAGTGAGTATACATCACTGACACACTTTGTGTTTATAACAACCTCAGATAGTAAGAGTCATTTCTTACAATGAAACCATGATTATAAAATGAAAACATTAGAGTATACATCACTAACACACTTTGTGTTTACAACAACCTCAAATAGTAAGAGTCATTTCTTACAATGAAACCATGATTATAAAATGAAAACATTAGTGAGTATACATCACTAACACACTTTGTGTTTATAACAACCTCAAATAGTAAGAGTCATTTCTTACAATGAAACCATGATTATAAAATGAAAACATTAGTGAGTATACATCACTAACACACTTTGTGTTTATAGCAACCTCAGATAGTAAGAGTCATTTCTTACAATGAAACCATGATTATACAATGAAACATTAGTGAGTATACATCACTAACACACTTTGTGTTTATAACAACCTCAAATAGTAAGAGTCATTTCTTACAATGAAACGATGATTATAAAATGAAAACATTAGTGAGTATACATCACTGACACACTTTGTGTTTATAACAACCTCAGATAGTAAGAGTCATTTCTTACAATGAAACCATGATTATAAAATGAAACATTAGAGTATACATCACTAACACACTTTGTGTTTATAACAACCTCAGATAGTAAGAATCATTTCTTACAAAGAAACCATGATTATAAAATGAAACATTAGTGAGTATACATCACTAACACACTTTGTGTTTATAACAACCTCAAATAGTAAGAGTCATTTCTCACAATAAAACCATGATTATAAAATGAAAACATTAGTGAGTATACATCACTAACACAATTTGTGTTTATAACAACCTCAAATAGTAAGAGTCATTTCTTACAATGAAACCATGATTATAAAATGAAACATTAGTGAGTATACATCACTAACACACTTTGTGTTTATAACAACCTCAAATAGTAAGATTCATTTCTCACAATGAAACCATGATTATAAAATGAAAACATTAGTGAGTATACATCACTAACACACTTTGTGTTTATAACAACCTCAAATACTAAGAGTCATTTCTTACAATGAAACCATGATTATAAAATGAAACATTAGTGAGTATACATCACTAACACACTTTATGTTTATAACAACCTCAAATAGTAAGAGTCATTTCTTACAATGAAACGATGATTATAAAATGAAAACATTAGTGAGTATACATCACTAACACACTTTGTGTTTATAACAACCTCAAATAGTAAGAGTCATTTCTTACAATGAAACCATGATTATAAAATGAAAACATTAGTGAGTATACATCACTAACACACTTTGCATTAATAACAACCTCAAATGGTAAGAGTAATTTCTTACAATGAAGCCATGATTATAAAATGAAACATTAGTGAGTATACATCACTGATACACTTTGTGTTTATAACAACCGCAAATAGTAAGAGTCATTTCTTACAATGAAACCATGATTATAAAATGAAACATTAGTGAGTATACATCACTAACACACTTTGTGTTTATAACAACCTCAAATAGTAAGAGTCATTTCTTACAATGAAACCATGATTATAAAATGAAAACATTAGTGAGTATACATCACTAACACACTTTGTGTTTATAACAACCTCAAATAGTAAGAGTCATTTCTCAAAATGAAACCATGATTATACAACGAAAACATTAGTGAGTATACATCACTCACACACTTTGTGTTTATAACAACCTCAAATAGTAAGAGTCATTTCTCACAATGAAACCATGATTATACAATGAAAACATTAGTGAGTATACATCACTAACACACTTTGTGTTTATAACAACCTCAAATAGTAAGAGTCATTTCTTACAATGAAACCATGATTATAAAATGAAAACATTAGTGAGTATACATCACTGACACACTTTGTGTTTATAACAACCTCAAATAGTAAGAGTCATTTCTCACAATGAAACCATGATTATACAATGAAAACATTAATGAGCATACATCACTAACACACTTTGTGTTTATAACAACCTCAAATAGTAAGAGTCATTTCTCACAATGAAACCATGATTATAAAATGAAAACATTAGTGAGTATACATCACTAACACACTTTGTGTTTATAACAACCTCAAATAGTAAGAGTCATTTCCTGCAATGAAACCATGATTATAAAATGAAAACATTAGTGAGTATACATCACTGACACACTTTGTGTTTATAACAACCTCAAATAGTAAGAGTCATTTCTTACAATGAAGCCATGATTATAAAATGAAAACATTAGTGAGTATACATCACTGACACACTTTGTGTTTATAACAACCTCAGATAGTAAGAGTCATTTCTCACAATGAAACCATGATTATAAAATGAAAACATCAGTGAGTATACATCACTAACACACTTTGTGTTTATAACAACTGCAAATAGTACGAGTCATTTCTCACAATGAAACCATGATTATAAAATGAAAACATTAGTGAGCATACATCACTAACACACTTTGTGTTTATAACAACTGCAAATAGTACGAGTCATTTCTCACAATGAAACCATGATTATACAATGAAAACATTGGTGAGTATACATCACTGACACACTTTGTGTTTATAGCAACCTCAAATAGTAAGAGTCATTTCTTACAATGAAACCATGATGATGATGATTATTATTAGAGCTGTTATTTGTTTAACCAGTAAGTAAACTAATACTTTAACACTTTGTGCACCATTTTCAATGATGATCTAGGCAACAAGGACACAAGTGCAAGGGTAGATGCAATCAATAAAAGTAGACAGAAACATATCAGCCAACATGTTTTTTGAAGAAACTAGAATAAATTTATACAGAGAAGAAAAGGCCAAGTCAACTCTACAGAGACAGGAATCAGAGTATGGAAATGAACCATAGACAACAAATGTGGTAGGCAAATATCTCAACCACTGAGTTACCATGCTGAATTTGCACACATAAACTTTAAAATGTCCGCAGCAATTTGATTTTTTGCGAAGTACTTTTAAAAGTTCTGAGTTGATGAATAAAGGAAAGCCATAGCCAAAAATCTGCAAAGTACTAATAGCATCACTTTGAAATCAGAAACTTATAAAGGAGTAAATATGTCCATTAGCTATGAAAACTGTCTAAAGAGGACAGTTACCGGATCTTCCATTACCACAATAAAGTTTAGAAGTTATCTCAGCTGTTAATTTTTAAAAATATAAAATTACTGCTATACTTTTAAACTTTTGAAAATTAAAATAGGGTGAGGTGAGAAACTATACGCAGAATGAATGGCCTGCTAGCTGTAGTTCATTTTGTAATTAACTGTGCATGTGTGAATGCTTGTGAGTGTATGTGTGTGTATGTATGTCAATGCATTTATATGTTTGTGTGTGTGTGTGTGTGTGTGTGTGTGTGTGTGTGTGTGTGTGTGTGTGTGTGTGTGTGTGTGTCTTTGCATGTGTGCCTCTGTGTGTTTGTATGAGCATCTTATGATAGAGCTTGTTTGTCAGAGAAGTGACAGTGTCTACCTTGGTGAGTAAAAAATAATATCACCAAGTTTATATGTAGGCACACAAAATATCGAGGCCACACATTTAACTGTTCTGTCTAGCATTAAAACATAAATAATTTAACAAGTAATTATCATTCAAAAATATGGAATCAAATATATCACAGAACGCTTTTACATTCAAAGAGATTTATTCTGAGACACACTTAGTAGGGGGTCTTCATCCTTCACCTCTGTCCTTGGCGCCACCTATTCTAGAACTGGTCTTCTTCAGAGGTGTGCACAGAATGTGACTATGGCTCTACCTATTCTAGAACTGGTCTTGTTCAGAGGTGTGCACAGAATATTACTATGGCTCTACCTATTCTAGAATTGGTCATGTTCACAGGTGTGCACAGAAAGTGACTATGGCTTTACCTATTCTAGAAATGGTCTTGTTCAGAGGTGTGCACAGAAGGTGATTATGGCACTGCCTATTCTAGAACTGGTCTTATTCAGAGGTGTGTACAGAAGGTGACTATGGCTCTACCTTTTCTAGAACTGGTCTTGTTCAGAGATGTGCACAGAAGGTGACTATGGTGCCACCTATTCTAGAGCTGGTCTTGTTCAGAGGCGTGCACAGAAGGTGATTATGGCACTGCCTATTCTAGAACTCGTCTTATTCAGAGGTGTGTACAGAAGGTGACTATGGCTCTACCTTTTCTAGACCTGGTCTTGTTCAGAGATGTGCATAGAAGGTGACTATGGCGCCACCTATTCTAGAGCTGGATTTGTTCAGAGGTGTGCACAGAAGGTGACTAGAGCTTATGTGTGGGCTGAGGACAGTATAGTCATTGTTTTCATTTCCTTGCAATTAAACCTCAGAAATGTCCAGAGGAGGTAACTACAGTTTGTCTAGGGGCAGTGTACTATACACGAGCACCAACTTGGAATATGCTACTGTGATCATTTTTTTTTTTTTGCAATAGCCTCAAAATTAAGCAGGAGGCATGTATACAGTAGCTGTCTTTTGTGGATAGTGGTAAATAGGCATACTGTGTGCATGTCTGGCAACAGCATGTCAAAATATATAACTTTGACCATTTCTTCTTTCACTTTCACCCCAGTCTAACATCAGAGGAGTACATTGAAGGTTGCTTTCTTTCAGGGATGGGTGAAGAGGAGAGCTGTTTATATGTATGTTCAGCAGCTTGAAATATATGATTGTGACTATTTCATCTTTCACTTTCATCTCACTCGAACACCAGAGGGCACACAGAAAATGACATTTTATTGGGTAGGCACTATTCCCAGTTATGATTTGCATATCCTCACAAACAGTTGTCTTCTTGGTTTATTGGGAACTGCTATTTTGTCAGATTCACATGTTAAGACTTGGACACAACTTATTCCTTCAAACAAAAGAATAAGATTGAATTTCTTCCCGTAACTTTAATTTTTACATTCTTGCATCAAAACATTGGAAAAAAGCACTAAAATACACTTCAGAACAGCTTCTGGTGTCTAGCCACCTGGCTTAATTAATTCACTTTATTCACAGTTATTACAGTGTAGTCTTAAAAAGGATGGAGGAAAAAGCCAAAAAGTTAGGCAATGTGTGAAAAAAACGGGAAAGAAATAATCTACCTCAAAAGTGCAGGGAGGCCAGAATGTGGGATGCCAAGGAGCCACTTAGGGTGAGGGGGAGCCAATGTGCATTGGGGGTACCAATGGATTCTTTTGTCTAGGGATTCATGTCATCTAAAGCTGGCTCTCTCAAATGCAATCACCCACCTAAAGATGTATATAGTCTACAAAGTGCCTAGAATGTTTGTATTGTGGCAATCTGCTGATGAAAACAACTGACCCAGCTATTGTTTGATCATCCCCAGCTTGGTATATACACACATTCATATATGTAAATATATATACATACATATATATATATATATATATATATATATATATATATATATATATATATATATATATGCATGACCATTTGTATATACATGCATGAGTCTATCTCAAAACAACAAATATCAAGCACAAAGTACATGAACAAATGCGTGTTTCAAATTAATGTACTTGAACACACTTCAATAATTAATTACATAAAATAAATAAATAGATAGATAGATAGATACCTTTCTTTTTTGGAGGATGGCAAATTGCCACTCCCTGCTATAATCTGATCGTATACATGAAAACACCATCAGTTTATTACCGTTACAGTTCTGATCAGTTTTGTCGGACTTTTCATTGCTCTAGCAGGTGAACATATGAATACATGAAGTACACTCATAAATATACAGACACGCGTGCGTGCACACAAACACACACACACACACACACACACACACACACACACACACACACACACACACACACACACACACACACACACACACATATAAGCTCACATGGGAAAGAAGCAATTTAAGAAAACATAAGTAGAAAGAGCTGAGAAGAACGTTGGTATTTAGTCCTCACAAAATATTCATGCTGAGTAATAGAGCTCAGAAAACAGAGCAAACATTTTCTTTATACAGCATGCAGATGCTAAACAAAAAGAAAGTAAAACATACCCTGGTGGAAATTAATCTAGAAGGGAAATCTGAAGTTGATGGCAGAGAAGTAAGAATTTTGTATCCAAATAATATTCCATTATTAAGTTAATCATCACAGATTGCTTTTCAGGCAAACTGACACAATTAATTCCAAGTTCATTCAAAAATTATTAGTATGTGCATATGAAATTAATATTCCAATTCAAGTTGCATATATGTATTAAATTAGACTAGGAAAAGAATTACGGCATAATTTTATGAAAGGATCATTATAATTGTTATACAATATGCAAAATGATTGAATGGTATTACACAAATCAGTGACTGACGTGCAGAATTTTGGTACAGAAAGAAAGAACAGACATAAAACCATTTTTTTTTAATTAGAAAAAATATAATATTTTCAGTTGTAGTACTTTGAATGACATGAGACAGGAGCATGTTATTATTAATTTCTTAGGTTTACAAATGTACATGTATTAGTTAATGGAGCATTGAGGTGAACACAGACAGAAACATATACAGAGAATGCAGAGTTCAGTGACAGAAAACTGGTTATTAATGAAAGGGGTAAATGACTGATTAGTAAGGAAAGAAGTAAATGACCGGTTATTAAAGAAAGGGGTAAATGAATTAAGGTCATACTATTTCATATGTGGGAGTTTGAGAGTAGAGAGAGAGTAACTAATCATTACAAGAACTGCTGAAAGCATCTATGTGTTAAATACTTAGGAAAGTGAGGTAGAATGTTTGAAGTAAGGAGGCACTTGTAATATGTGATTGAAAACAGTTTTAAAAGAAGATGATGCAATGATGCAATGTAATGTGATATCTGGTGGTGCAGTTTCAGCTCTGGTTTATTGGGGTGGCAGGACTTGAAATTATATGCCAGAAGTGGTTTGAAATACAAGGAGTTCACAAAAAACTAAGTTTATGTATTATCATATTATGTGTTGCTTTAGTGGTCCAGAGGAGTTCTGAGTTTAGAATGGTAGAATTGTAGGAGATTACAGTTTGGATTGGGTTAGTTTAGTTATGAAGGCGGCAAGGAAAAGTTCATTTCTACACAGTAAGGACACAAGGCTTGGATGGCTTGCATTCAGGAAAGTTATCTCAATTGTTTAGTGCCTGAGATTTGTTTTTAGTTGAAGTAATTAACAGATCTCAATGTTCTGTTTGGAGTATGTCAAATGAATGGCTGGTGTAAGGAAGGAAATCTATTTTCATATAACATATTGTACATACTGGATATCTGAAGGGATTTTAATCTAGTTTCATGACTAAGTTAATTTAGTTCATTGACAGATGAAATGGTGAGTTTTGGAAAGCAGGCACTCTTTTAACAGGTTAAGTTTCGAAATAATTACAAATAGTTAAAACAAAATCAAATTTAGAAGATTGCATTTTTTATTGTAAAATCTCCAATCAAGCAGTAGTTCAATAATTTAAATATTAAACCATCCCACGTCATGTGATATGTACAACCAATAAAAACTAAAATGTAGTGGAGGTAATAAAAGTGACATCACTGGCTCAAATAAAACCCATTTAATAAAAACAAAGATATAAATAGTTGCATATATTCTTTGCATGGATATAAAACCAATGACCAAGAAAAAGTGTTAAAAATTATTACAAATAATGGTTAATACTTTATTTGTTTATTGTTTCCTTCCCAAAACTCATCATCAGCTGCAACCAGTTAATCTTCACATTCTCCGGGTCTAGTAGACCTAGCAGACCTGCCTTAAACTTCCCAGGGCTCAACCTGACCCATTTGTCCAGTGCCAGTAAAGAGACTGAAGACACTGGTGCAATGTCATACAGCAGCTGGGGAGTGTACCATAACTGCTACTATCCCATGGAAGCCTTGTGAGATCAGCAATTAGTGGCCTTCATAGATGTGTACATAAACTCCCAAATGAGTGGCACACGCAGGATGGAGCTAACCAGGTTTGTAATCTTTAATCCTGATGAAGTCTGTTTATCACAGATGAAAGGGCTAATCATGGTTGTGTTAGTGAATAAAGTTGGACATGTTGCCATTTCTGGGTCCTGCCACCTTTCATTGTGGATTTTATAGTTTGTTGTAGGTATTTGTGAATTTCAACGGGTTTGTAATCTTGCTATTTGCAAGGAGTCCAAATTATCTCCTTTCCCTCAGAATGGGTGAGCAGATTTTAACTGCTAAATCCCATCCTCGCCGTGTGGAATAGTTTTAATTATTTTATAGACTGTGCTTTCATAATCCATTTAATATATAAATTGCCATTTAAAGCAGGAACCACGCTGTTATTTTGCCTAATCTGTCAATATAGTTCTGTTTGACATATATGTGTGTGTGTGTGTATATATATATATATATATATATATATATATATATATATATATATATATATATATATATATGTTTTCTATGAAAACGTTGCATGTACTTCACCGTTCATTCACACAGTCAAAATATTTTCTCGAAAACCTTACTGCCGCATTGTCCAAATGCCAAAATAAAGTTGAATGGCGACACTTCCATCTGCTCCACTCCTAAAAACAATTGCTAACATGGGTCAAGAAGGGGAAGAAATTTAACAATCCAGAATACCGGTGTTCGACGTTATAAGCATTTGGAGTTTGGACTATGTTTAAATGGATTTGGCGATGTAATGTTCAATAGTTTAATAGTAAATCGTAGTATATATATATATATATATATATATATATATATATATATATATATATATGTGTGTATATATATATATATATATATATAGGTCTACTTTGATTCACTGAAAACTCATTTCACTAAATTTCAATTCACCCTCAGAAAAATCACCCATAGAGCTTAGGCTACTGCATTAGAGTTCTAATAGTTCACTGTTGCAGTAGCCATATCCTCCCTCTATCCCACTCTTTTCTGTTCTTTTCACGCAGTAGTGTGGGAGTTTTTATTATCCCACTTTCTATATGGTAGGGCTCTGGCTTCCCTCTTCTGAGGTAAGGAAGCTCTGTTGGCCACTGATCTTATACTGCTCTGCTCTACCTGTACAGGGGCTAGGGTGTGTGGAAGATGCTTTAGAGCTTTGGAAGCAGGCTTCCTGGTCTGATCTTTGACAGGGTGTCCCATATAATTTAGTTACTGTTACATTGGTCCACTTAAACATAACGTCGAACACCTGCTGTTATGGTAGGTTTACTTACACAACTGTATTTTCTTACTGTAAAAATAAATAAAATGGACCCATAACTGAAGTACTGTTTCCATTTTTACATGCTGTTTTCACAATGCATATAATGAATGGAGGAAGTCCTGGTGGGGAGGATGGGCAAATAAAATGGCACAGGGTCAGTGGCTGGAGGCATTTTCTGATGGGGAGGATGGGGAAATAAAATGGTACAGACTCAGTGGTAGGAGGCGTGTCCTAATGGGGAGGATGGACAAATAAAATTGTACAGGCTCAGTGGTAGGAGGCGTGTCCTGATGGGGAGGATGGACAAATAAAATGGTACAGGCTCAGTGGTAGGAGGCGTGTCCTGATGGGGAGGATGGACAAATAAAATGGTACAGGCTCAGTGGTAGGAGGCGTGTCCTGATGGGGAGGATGGACAAATAAAATGGTACAGGCTCAGTGGCAGGAGGTGTGTCCTGATGGGGAGGATGGACAAATAAAATGGTACAGGCTCAGTGGCAGGAGGTGTATACAAAACTAGACTACTAAAGCATATTGTTTATATCCTATAGGACAGGAGAGGATGGTGGGGAAATATGGACATAAAGTGATCTCTAACAGGATACCATAACACAGAAGAAGAGCAAAAGAACAACGAAGCACAACTGATGGCCGGTGGGAGTAGAGCAGCAAGTGAGAACAAAAGGAAACACTAACTTATTTTGCAGTGGGAGATGCAGGCATACAAACTGTTCCTGCCTGAGAATGCAGTTGCTCAGAAATACGTAGAAGAAAACTAAGGAGGTGCATGTAGTAGGCTGATTATGGTCAACAGCTTATCCAGTGAGTAAAGAAGTGGTTTCAGTGGGTGAGTTAAGTGGTCTTAGTCAGTGTTACATTCGTACTTAGCTGTATGATAACAGGTTTTTGTATTATACATTCTCTAAAATATCCTTATCTTAACTTACTACCTGAACTCCAAAAGTAATGCATATAAAAAGATGATCAGTTTATATGGAAAATAAAAAAAACTTTCTGGCAGATGAGCACCATATGTCCTTATTAATTCATCCGTTTTGTTTATGAGTTATCTGCTAATTTGAGGCATCCTACAGTGTGATTTCATTTTCCCAGTGTATTCTTATATTACTGTTGGTAAAACCATCACTTCCTCAGAAGAATGTGTCAAATATCCACTTACTTTACAAAACCCACTGTTCCTTATTTCCTTTGAGTTATCCTTCCTTGTAACTTTAATATCAACTTTGAGGCTCATTTCTGACTTTTGGTGACTGTTTGTGCTGAATTTACATGTCGTTCCCATTTGTCTGTAAACTTCTCTTGAATACTCAGGTATCCTACTACCTTCCAAAGTCATATTTTTAAGTACTCTGGTCTCCTACCACTACCAGTTTCCAAAGGTAAGCTGCTAAGGTTATGTGGCATTTATAAGCCGTCCACACCTATAAGTTATGCCTTTGTTATCAGGGTCCAAGGCATTGACAAAAATGGTGGAAATGTTAACTTTGAATCAAGCCATTTATCCAGTTAATAAATTATCAAATCCTTACATAACTATGTAAAGCTGCAATCCCTTTCCTATAGATGAATTAATTCAAAAATGTTTTTTATTTGCGCCTCATAGATTCCCTAGAAGTAATTGAATGTGTCTGTCTTGTCCCTTCTTTTCACATCTTCCACACTTTGCAAATGAAATTGTGATAGTCTCTTTTCATATATACCCATTGAAATGAAAGATTTTTGTCATTATGGCGTTTACTAGGTATGTTGACGATGTTGATGAGCACTTCTCCTGCGTCTCCAGTCTCCCTCCTCTCCTCCTGGTTAGTTACATTACTCTCTTATAATCTCTAATCGCATGATTTGTGGCACAGAGGTTGCATCATTTTAGTTGCATAGTTGTGGGCTAACTTCTTCTTTAGGATCTTGCAGAGATTTTTTTAATAATTAGACATATCTGTAGACAGGAACAAGTTCCTTTTTTCTATAGTTAAGTCCATATCTGGAGGCTATGTTTCAGGGAGACTATCTGGATTACAACTCCACCTCAATTGAAAACTGACTCTGTTCAATTGTTAAGGAAACAAAAAGATCCTAAAGGAAAAAAGAATATTAAGTCATAGTTAAAATGTTTACTTAGCAAACATTAGGTAGGAACCTGGGGATAGTGCAACTGTAAATATTAAAATTATTATCCTACTAGCTTCCTAAAAAGGCAGAAAGAAAGAATGAATCAAATAGCGAAGCTAACAAGAGCACCATACATACCTGTCAAACCTTTCAAAAGGATCTGGAGCACTGCAAAAGGCAAAAGAAGAGAAGAGAGAGCCTAACAGTTTTCCAGCAAAAAATGAAAAGAAACAAACAATAATTATTTTTTTTATTATCTGCTAAATGGGTCAGTCAACTGTCCTTGGACCGCCTTTAGCCATGATATAGGCCAGAGATAAAATAGTTATACATAATGAGATAAAAAATGGACAGTATACAATCACACAATAATTATTATCAGTAAAGAGCAGCAATTATAATTTATACATCAAACAAAATTTACAGCTATAAAAGCAAAGGCAAGAAGCACTAGAATAAAATTCAAGCTTGCATTGTAATTCCTTTTAAGAGAATTTTGAGAATAATAGCATAGCATAAATTAGCCATTATCCTTCAGACACTGACATTTGTAGGACATTTTCAGGAACTGATTCAGCTTTTTCTTTATGCTTGTTAGGAGGCTCTTTTGTTTCAGTGGTACAGTCTTTCTAAATGCCCTTTAATGCAAGTGAAATGTGAAGCAGCTTTCTCTAAGGGCTACTTGGTCTGTAGGCTCTCACGGGTCAGTGATGGGATGCTACTGTCTGCCTCTGTACTGGAGAACAGTTTTCCAGTTTTAGTATGCTAGAAATGACTCTTAAGTAGCAGGGTGGGTCATATAGTGATGAGTAGCCATTTTGCTCTTTGCAAAGATAAACAGTAGAGTTTTCTGCCATTTGATAGACGATTGCAAACCATGCGGTGCTTTTAAGTTTTGGTAGGGCACAGAGCACTTTCAGTACACTCTAATATCGGGAACATTATAGCCTAGATGAGCACTACTCTAGCACGACAAGGAATATCAGCAGCGCTAGAGTAGTGCTCATGCTAGGTGCTGAGTACTGCCAATGCTTGTGAAGGGCTTTGCCAACTTTGAAAGCTGCTAAAACACTTTGCACTTTCTTTTTTTTCTGTAACCAGTAGCATGTGGAACAGAGAAAACTCCATACACTATGAAGAATTATGATTGGATCTCTGATTCTAACCTTTCTCCAATAAATTCCAGCCCACTTTTGCATATTCTCTGTACCCTTAATTGCAGTCATCCCCATCAGCAAGATTTGCCAGAAAACCAAAATTTTATGATAAACAGATCAAAAATATGAGGAAAAATCTGGACATTCTGTGTAAATTTGGACAGTTGAAAGGTATGAAGGCAACTACAAGACCAGATGCATGGTTGTTCTCCAAAAGTAAGTCATCAAGAAACTCAACAGACCACCAGGCTAAAAATATAAACCTTTTAATCCAAAGAAAATGATGGTTAGTGCTTCCAGGTGAAAACACTTCATCAAACAACCATATGATATCACAAAGATACTATTTAAAATACAAATGACCAATCATATTGCTTAATTAATTTAACAATTAAAAATGAGGTCTACGCCTCTTAAGAACAGGCTTTAAGGGCACAACACCATTAGGCCCTGGGTTTCTATCAGCTCCCAAGGTAGTAATCCACGTTGTTTCACAATATTTAGTGTACCCAACTAGACCCCCCCCCGTTTACTATCAATTTGTCGACTGTAACACAGTCGAATAGTCATATTGTCGAACCAAAATGTCGGTTCGCACAACATCGACTAATGTAAATGTCAAACCAGATGTCCAAAAATGTCGATATCGACATTTTCGAACAAGAAGCAGACTCCCAGACTGTCTGCCTGTCAAAGTTGCCACACTACATTACATGTTTGCAGGGGGCAAGCCCCCTGCACCCCCCATGTGGGGGGCTGTGCCCCCACCCCCCCTACTTATTTATACAAACTCCGAGATCGCACTACAGTGAGGGTAAGGGTACATTTCCCAATCCCCACTATAGTGCGATCTGGCTTGGAATGTTGGAATTCACAACACCAAATGCTGTATTGCATTCGCTGATGTACGTTCCAACATTTTTTGTGTCGATGTTTTGAGTCGACATACGTCTCTCTCGACATTTTGTAAATCGCACAAGTTGCGATCAACAAATTGATAGTAAACCCCCCCCCCCTTATTAGTCTGAACAGACTGCAGCACCATAAAATTAAAATAATGTCCAGGATGTTTATGAACATGTGAAACAAAGCACTATGTGTATCATTCATATGTATAGCTGATAAATACGTAGAGAAACACAAACTTGAAGCAGATTTTATGTGACAAGTTTGGGGCAGGATACTTAAGCATTTATCAGCTATACGTATGAATGATACACATAGTGCTTTGTTTCAACATATTCATAAACATCCTGGAGATTATTTTAATTTTATGGTGCTGCAGTCTGTTCAGGCAAATAAAGGGGGGGGATCTAGTTGGGTGCACTGAATATTCTACTCTGTTACTGTTATCGAGTCACTTGACCAGACAGTGCTCCTGGGTCATCCTTGAAAAGGGAAACTTATGTCCAGTAAGGTACCTTATTAAAACGTGTAAAATAGCATTAAAAAAAACTTTTATGATACTTTATTTTGCAGTTTATATGATGTACACATCTCTAAACCCATGCTGGAATCAATGCAAACCCCAAATTTAGAGCAAGTTAGAGAAATGGTTGAAAAACGACTTTTTGCAATATTTTAGAAAAACATCTTAGCTACAAAATATGCTACAAGTGCATTAAAATACAGTCATAAAAAGGAGAAGCAGATTAAAGATATTGGTGATGGTAAATGGAAGATGAGAAAAAAAACAGTTAATACGTAAATAACATCAGGCAAAGCTACCATTATTATCAGAGTTTTTAAATCATTTTTGTTTCATCATCCTCAAATGACCTGAAGCTTTTGAAATATTTATAGATGGTGCACCCTATTAAGTCTTTCAAGAAGTAAAAGTTGTTAAATAGAATATGCTAGTCTGGAGGATCTTTTAATATCAGTGAGTGATGAGACTTTTCAGCAGGGGCGGCCCGTGCTATTGGACTGCCGGACTGCAGCCCCCTCAACTGATACTAAAAGAAATAAAAATAAAAACAAATAAATAAAAAAGAAAAAAAAAGTTTAAAAATTTGTGGACTTCGCTCATGCGCAGTAGTCCGGACTGCTGCTGAGAGTCTCTGCACATGCTCCAGGCAGCCCTGATAGGGAAACATGAGGAACAGAGCTTCCACAAGTCTATGCAGTTTTAAACTGCATAGACTCGCTGGGGAAATGCGTCGGGGTCGGACTGCAACAGCCTGCTGTAAAATGTACGGTGGTAACATAGCATTTTTCTTTCACAAAGTAGGTGATTTGGCATAGTGGTATGTTCTGACTCTTTTTTGCACAGGGACCTTGGCAGTAAAATGTATGGTGGTAACACAGCATTTTATTCTAGCAGTTTTCCAAGATTATATAAGCAATGTTTAATGTGTCCCTGGTTTTTGCCCTTTTGACCCATCCCAATAAATTTGGCTTTTTCCAGACTTCTTGTGCTGCGAAGTTGATGCAGTTGAGTATTGAGTAGATTTTACAAGGAGCTGAGAGCTGCAGGGGAAGAGAAGTTTAGTGCTGATTATGCCAAGTCAGCTCACATTACTAATAGCACAACAGGTTGTGTACTTGCTTTTGATGCAGAAGGTTGTTGGTTCTACTCCCATAAGGGGTGAAGGCTGCCGTACTGAAAGTTAAGATACTAACTATGAGCCTGTTATCAGTTTGCCATCCATTTCCTATTGCAATATTACTAGCTTATTTTTAATGTAATTTAGGCAATTTATTCCTCAGGGGCATCAGACACTTTATTTTTCGATGAAACCATGAAATATAAAGGTGATTGCTAGCTGCAACCTCTTCATTACAGATTTATTTAACATGGAATTATTTAGATGACTTTTTTTCTACTTCAGAGATTGTGCATATTTACTGATAACGGTGGACTGTAGAATTGTGCATATTTACTGATAATAGTGGACTGTAGAAGTTTGAGTAGACTATTATGATGGAAATGTTCTGAATTGGGCAGTTTTGTTTCATTGTTTACTGGAAAAATGTTCAAAGCTATATGAAGGTGCATCAAAGAGCACATGTATGTTTCATATGCAAGGGGCCTATGATTTGAAAACAGCCCAGAATTATTTTTTATCTGCCACGGGTAAAATGTATTTTCTTTGAATGTGGGTTTTAATGTTTCAATGAATGTGAGTTTCAAGGGCAGAGAAGTTTTAATTCCAAGTTTGTTTAGCAGATGTCTTAGTGTTTGTGCTGTAAAATGCAAAATAAAACTTTCAAATGAAGTACAAATCATCATAGAAGTAAATCAGTGTGCACATTAATGTTTATGGTAAATGGAGTGAAATAGCAAAGTAATGAATCATTGGAATGGCTGCAGGGGGAGGCTCCATTTGACCATGGTTTTGTGAGGGGGAAGGGCGGCAAACTTAGACAGCCCCAGCTGAACTATACCTCCTAACTGTCCAGATGTTCAAAAAATGAATAGTTTTTTTGCTTCTTATTTTTGGTTTGTTCCTTATAAAATTTGTGGTTTTCTGGCAAATCATTTAGGAATTAAGTCACTAAATAATGACACACTAGTTTCAGACTTCATAACCTTCAGAAAAATGCATGCTAAAGTAAGACCTGTTCTATCAGCTGTCCCATTTTTAGTACTGTTTATATGTTCCCCCAATATATGTGGCCTTGTCCAGATTTATTGCATTAACAGGTTGAGAGGTACATGCAAATTGCTTTATAGAATTAGGCATAGCCAAACCTCTCAACTGTCCCTGAATTTGGCTCAAAATGTTGCTCTTCCCCTAATAATCCCTCTGCAAAATAGCAATTTTGGAAGAAAACATGGAGGGTTTACAATTAAGAAATAACTGTAATAATCAGAGTTATAGATTACTTTTATTTCAGAAATGCATGTAGACTCTTTTATTTTGTCAGCTGCTCAAGTTAGCAGTACTAATATTAAAAAAGTTTTGACAGGTTCCCAGCTGTATTGTGTGGCTATTTTATATTGTTGCATCACATTTTTGGTCCATTTTTCATAAAATTGTGTTTTTTTGGCAAATTAGTGGTAAATCATTAAAGACTGAAGTTAGAAAATAATGACAGGCATTTGAGTTTCAGATTTCATATCCTTCAGAAAATTCATACTAATGCAAGACCTACTATTCTCTTTCTAAGTTTATAAGAGCAATATTTAAAAATTGTCCTTATTTTTGGGCCTTTGTCCCACTTCTATGTATGGCTTTGCCCAGATTTCTTGCTCTGAGGGTGAGAGGTATGACAAATGTTAGGGCCATCACCGTCAGCCAGAGACATTTCAAATTGTGACATACTTGTTGCACCCCACTCCCCCATGTAGTGACTCTAGACGTGTCCAAGCAAAGCAAGGAGCAGTTATGCAGTGTAAATGTGCAGGGTATCCCCCCATACAAGGTAGACACAAGTACTACAGTGGCTTTTCATCTGTCCTTGATTTTTCAGAAAGGTCTGGTTTCTGTCATATTTTTGTACTGTTGATTCATGCTTATTACTCAAAGTGCCTGTTGCTCTGTGTTTTAGGTAGCAATGCTTTAATGACCATCAAGTAAGCTTGTCTGATATCATAACATGCAAGTAAGCTTTAATAAGCATACTGTTAAAGAATTGCCAACATTGAAGCCTTTCTGTTGTTGCCATGCAGAGAATACTTAACTAGATAATGTATAAGCATTGGATATTGAAATGCATATGACAGTATTTGTAGTAAAGGATGGGATTACATTATTTTAAGAAGCTCATTACACTTGTTGGAGACTTCTAGTGATCTCTGAGGGCTTTACCAGTAAACTAAACGGAATGCCATTCATGTGTGGTCCATAACCTGTACAGTAATAATTTAAGCAATGTATCTTGAGCTTGTTTCTTGTTTGCTTTTCATTTTTACTTTGATCGTGTTTTCCCCATGAAACAAGTAGATAGTTGTCAGGCAGCAGGTCTGTTTTGGATAAGAAACATTTTTACAAGTGGGGGCATCACAGAGATTGCTACTTTCAGCATGTTACTTGGTGCTTTAATAAAGCTGAATATAAATTATAATTAGAACTGCAGTGCAAGGAGAAGTAGTTTGAGTTGAGTGCTGCTTGTTTTTCTTATACTTGATTTTGATTGGCATTCCCGTAATGTATTTAAAAAGTAATTTATGTTTTCATGCCTCACACCCTTTTTGTTTCCATCTAGATATTAAGTAAGCTGTCATGCAGCCAATGCATTTAAATATTTTTATTCTTTTACACTTCATTTGTCTTGATTGGACACTCATAATGAGGGTTTGGCACCCAGGGCAGCATATTTAAAGTTAGTTTTTGTGGTTTTGAGCATAGCTCCTCCCCTTTCTAGTTGGCCACACCCCTTCCCATTGACCCCACCCGTTCAGCTATTCCCTGCAGCCCCCCTTTGATTTGAAGTCACCAGCCGCCACTGCTTTTCAGTGTAGGATGAATGCACACATTCCACAAGTATGCCCTGCTGAATGATGCCTAGCTGAGTTTGCCATCAGAAGCCAATGACAGCAGTTCCGCCATGCTTCCATTTTGATTGCTAAAGCAGTGTTAAGACCCCCTTCCTTGAACAAATGAGCCAAGCTTTAGCCCTCATTCCTTCCCTTCCTGACAGTGACAGCCTGGTAATGCCTGTGCATTAAATTTTATCAAGACATCACCCAGGAAGTTGGGAATTTATCTGGCTCAGTGACAAAAGGTGCCTCAGTATTGCAGTGGTCACAAAACTATGTTGCACAGAGAACTCTGAGATGTGTCAGTATGACTGCTTATACATTCTATGGGAAGCTTAATAGAATGTTAAAAAGTGTGAAGGACACCTCACTCTACAAAAATGACAGAGTCACTATAGTCTAAGCTGGATTTTGTAAATAGTGCTACATATTACACACCAGCTCCACATACGCACACATAGACACGTTTGCACACAAACACACATGCACGTGCACACACACACACACACACACACACACACACACACACACACACACACACACACACACACACACACACACACACACACACCTCTGTTCCAGAGATACTGAGGTTTTCTTTTCAACTATCAGTTATTTTCAAGTAGAATACATTGTGGTTATTTTTGCAAATGAATGTAAAGTTTTACTGTGCATGCTTTCTGTAATTTCAAGATACTATAGTGTTTTTCTATTAGTTTCGCTTCTGTTGCTGCTTTGTTGGTTGTGTAAAGTTTGTAATGCTTTCAGCTGTCTTCCTAACTTTTACTACATGAAATGTTTTGGGTCCCCTCTGAAAATGACTTGCCCAGAAGGGCTGAGTTGGTTGTCAGAATTAAATAAATAAAAAATAAATATAGGTAGAAATAAATATAAATCTGTAAATGGGAGATGACTACTTTAACCTAGTTAGAAGACTGTAGTTAGTTTCCAAACGATGGCAAATCCAAAACTACTATAGATAACTGCTAGCACAGCATGCCACAAAGACAAGCCAAGAAAATTGTGGTTCCAGGTTTAGTAATGCTATATATGATAAAGTAGAATAAACACTGGAAACTTCTAGTGAACAGGCACAATGATGACACAAAAGAACAAGAGAGCAACAGCAGACGTCACAAATGCAGTATGCCTTTTTTACTAAAATATGCAAAATAGCAATAATAATAATAATAATAATAATAATAATAATAATAATAATGTGTAAAAACAAAAAAAAATCTGAAATCCACTGTGTTGTTCTTTCAGACCAATAGTTTATTACATATGGAGTGTGTAATAAAGTGTTGGTTTGAAGGAATGACACTGTGGATTTTGGATTTTTTCTTGTTTTTATTTTATTTTTAAAGTCCGGTGCTGGGTGGTTGTCCATTCTGTTTTTATTTTTTTTTTAATGTGTGAATGTGAAGGCTCAAAAGTAATGATGCAGCATTTAAAGGAAATTAACAGAAGTAAGACAGAGAATGTCAAAAGCTAAGGCAGAAAAAACAGTGAATAGAATAATAAAAACACAAACAGAGAAGCATAAAGCAGGATTAGTTAAATACAAGAACATTTTATCGGCACATTAGGTAGCAAAGAAAAAAAAGTGTAGTGTGATGTGGGCAGAAGGTGAAAAATCAGAAATACTGAATGGATGCTTTGGGTCAGATCCTAAAAGACTTGTTTTCAGGGTAAGTGACTTTGATGAAAACCTGCCCGATTCCAAAATACTTGCTCTAGTTTGTCATTTAATGTAATATAAGCCTGCTTTATAGATAAGCCTTACATTGGAGTAAGTCATTTTGCACTGATAACAACTCTTTTGGAATTAGGCCCAATATGAGTGTATATAAAGAACAACAGTCAAAACAAATCAATGCAAGGGTGGGTTTTATTATCTCTTTTACAAGAAAAGAGAATTATAAAATACATTTTCGAAAGTGCGCAATGCAGTGAGACTTGACTGATGCTGTCAAAGAACTAGTACTGACACCTAGTCACCTGGTTATGACATCATGAGGAAGCAATAACTTCAAATTATAGGACAACAGCTGAGAGTCCCATTGGGAACAAGATGGGTCACTAAATAATCTGCCTTATCATTATTTTGAACTCAGTGTCAGAGAGTATAATGGTGTTATTTGTACACTTGTTTATTTATTTCTTCTCATCTGCTCACCACAGATTTCTTATTCCTTACCCAATGTTAGGGAGTATAATGGAGTTATCTGTACACTTGTTTAAATTTTTGTTTATTTATTTATTCTTATCAGCTCACCTCTGATCTCTTATTCCTTACCTGCTGCTCTGTGCTCTGTCCATCTTCAGAGCTCATGCTTACTGGAGCAATACCCCAGTATGGCCCTTCACTATGTGGGCTCTTCCTATCCAGGGAAGGAAAAACTCTAGACTATAATGGCTGGAGTGTCAAACACTACAGGGATTGGAGTGACTGCAGGCTTGCCCCATCATATTTCAGCTGGTTGTGTTTTTTCCATTTAAGCTGTATTTGTGTATGTTCCTCTGGAGATAGTGTGTAGTGACATATTCATGTGTATACATGCAGAGCGCCACATACATGCAGTGCTTGGATGTACATTGGTTACCCTTTAGGACATCACATTATGGTGTTGTACCACTCACTGGTACAACAGAAGATGATACAGTGGCTGGATGAAAACCCATACCCTCCTCTGAAGTTGACAAGCAGGACATTGACCACTTAATTCCCCATTAATTAATTGTTCCTAGGTCACCCAACAGCCAATGCAAATACCTTGCCTTTCTCTAAAGGTCCAGCTGGTAGTCATTTCTACAGAAAAAAAATCTGAGTATTTTAAAGGGAACTGAAGCATAGTTCCTAAGACAGCAGAGAATAATCACAGAAAAGTCAAGTTATATGAAATTACGGCAGATTTTGAATGAAGCTATTTGATATGGATATCCCACCACTGCCAACCAATATGTCATGTGGATATCTCACCACTGCCAACCAATGTGTGACAACCCTCCAGCACCTCCAGGCCAGTAATCAAGGAGCCTTAAGCCTCACCATTGGCACCAGTGGGGTACATTCACTGAGAGGATAATAGATACACACACACAGTATTCCCAAATGCAGCTCTCTGCATCAAGTGTAATTTTTCTTAAGAGCATACAGAGACCACAGTCAGTCCAGGGAAAGTTCCTCTTTCTTTGTCCAGATCCCCAATAAGACTCCCCACTGCCACAGCTATAGACTTGAGTCCTTAGCCAAGGTTTCAAGCCAAGTTCTCCAACACTCTCTCTGTCCAACCAGTCAACCAGTGCTTCGTCTCCCTGCCCAAGTAGCTGACACACACTCTTTGGAACTTGATTTGTGCACAGACACACACACACACACACACACACACACACACACACACACACACACACACACACACACACACACACACACACACACACACACACACACACACACACACACACACACACACACACACACACACACACACACACACACACACACACACCTGGGAAAGGCTGGCACAGGTTTACTAGCTATGCCCCCTTTTTCCCAGACTATAAGGTAGTTATCACTGCCACTAGAACCCCTGACCAGCTACTTTAAGGCCCTTAACAAAGTGCTTCCAACGTCCAATTTCCGGCCTCAAACAGATGCCCTACACAGACCATCTCAAAAAACTCCAGCTTTACTCTGTCGCATATCGCCTACTCAGAGGTGATCTCTGCCTAACATACAAAGCTATGTCAAACCCAGAGCTGTTGGACATGCTCCACATAAAAAAATCCCAATCCTTCTGAGCTACATGCTCTAGGGACCTAAACCTTGTCACCACAATAAACAGAACATGCTGGAGGGATAGATTCCTGTCTCAGAGACTTCCCCATACTCTGGAATAAACTATCTATATCAAACATAGCTCCTCATTAGCACTCTTCAAGAAAAATCTTGATGATTGGATGGGAGATAGGAAATTCACCCTGGGGATCACTTCTGTGGCTCTGCTTGACGGGGGCACAGGAAAATAATTTTCTTGGGGGGCAAAAGCCAGGGTACCATTTGGCTAGGCTTATATAGACCCTAGGGCCAATAGCCTAGTACCTACCTATGAACCTAATAATTCAAATGGTAGTTTGATCAAGAGCAAGGCTACTATTAGGAGCGGCCCACACAGTGTCACCGAATAAATATGCAAATACTTAAATATCTTTACAAAGATCAGCCACGATTAATGGTTTAAATATATTTAATAGTAAATAATAAAAGAACAAGACAATACTAAGTATATATTCCCAGTGGCATCAGAGTTCAAATCATAGAAATATTTAAAATAACATCGAAGGACAGGCTCAGACAAATAAAGAAAAACAATATCTAAATTAAGCTTCACTATATTCTTGACTGAATCTAGAATCTGGGAATTACTATACCCTAATAACTTACTTAACAGAGCAAGGCAGATTATGTGGTGAATGGTTCTTCTGGTTGTTAGGTCCAAAACAGAATAAGACTTACCAAAATAATATCTAAAATATTACTTCTGAGATAGCTTTCAGAATGACATCACTTCTGATCTTTTGATTTCTAGTTTCCATGCAACCCCCCCCCCCCCTGCTGAAGCTGGCAGGACTTGGCACCAACCTGTGAAAATACACACACAAGAGCTAATGCTCAAATCTGTGGCAGGTGCTGGAATTCATAAAACAATTTCATACCTCCATGCCTTCAGAGTAGGAATCAGTTCATCCCAAAGACAATACAGAAAGCTTCCTAGCATGGACTTTGTGTCTCTGGCTGTCTTGAAACCTGTGAGATAACATCTTCATGGCCTAGCCTATAAAGTGATTTAATTTTAGATATTTTTTAAAGTTTGCTGGACTGAGGTTAACCCTTCAGTTTCCTCTGTTAAAACATATACATTTAAACAGTTACAATAGTGCATGTACATTTCTGTTCTCTCCAATAAGGCACACTGTGGATACATTCAAACACAAGCACCTTACAAGTACCTTTTCAACAAAAATGTCTGTACAAATCAGTTTGATATACATATGACATACAGTTCTAATACATTTGTAACCCCTGCATCTTGTATAAATAAGTTTGCTATTCACAAATGACATATAGTTATTTACAAATTTCCAGTTAACTGTGCTAGCAGTACCTCCTATTGACACACCTCTCTCCCCCTTTGAAGATTCAAGCTACTTTTTCAAGTGCCCTGTGAGAAACACTGCTTGAGAGAGGTGAGCCTATCTGCAAATTCATTACCCCATACCTTGTCTTGAGACCCCATCTGCATTGGCATTGCTAACCCCACTGCGGTGCTGCACTGTCATATCATATGCCTGCAACTCTACTCTCTACCTTAGTAACTTGGCATTTTGCTGGCTAGCTCGATGTAGCCATGTTGAAGGATTGTGGTCTGTAACTACAGTGAATTTCCTTCCATATAGATAAGGCTGAAGTTTTTGCAGTGCCCATACTATAGCTAGACATTCTTTTTCTACAGCTGCATAGCATTCCTCCCTGGGTTGGAGCCTATGACTGAGCTAAACCACTGGGTGCTCTTCTCCCTCTGAGGAAACCTGGCTGAGTATATCCCCCACCCCATGGTTTGAAGTATCCACCTGTACAACAAATTATTTGCTGTTATTTGGACTGGCTAACACAGGGGGTCCTCCCAAAGCTCCTTTAAGCTTCTGGAATGCCTGCTCACATGCTGGGGTCCACACTACCTTATCTGGCCTATTTTTCCTTGTGAGGTCTATGAGAGGAGTGGCTATGGTACTATAATTTAGGACAAACTTTCTATAGTACCCTGCTGTCCATACGAATGCCCTCACCTGATTTTCAGTAACAGGGGTAAGCCATGCCTGAATGGCTTCCGCCTTGGCAGGTTCTGGCCTGATCTTACAACTCCCCACTCTATGCTCCAGGTAGGAGACCTCTGCCATACCCACCTGACACTTACTGGGCTTAATGGTCAACCCTGGCCTCTGAAGCCTGCCCAGCACCTCCCTGACATGCTGAAGGTGCTCTTTTCAGGAATGGCTGTAGATGGCAATATCATCCAGGTAAGCAAGGGCAAAATCTCCTGCTAAGATACTATCTACCAGCCTCTGGAAAGTCACTGGGGTATTTTCCATCCCAAACGGCATCTTTGTGAACTCATACAAGCCAAAAGGAGTCACAAAGGCTGACCTCTGTCTAGCGTTGGGAGTCAAGGGCAACTGCCAGCAGCCCTTTGTAAGATCAACAGTGATAAGATACTTAGCCCCACCCAGCTGCTCTAGGGATTCATCTGTCCTAGGCATGGGGTAAGCATCTGACTCTGTGGGATTATTTAATTTCCGGTAGTCCACACAGAACCTGGTGCTGCCATCCTTTTTTGGTACCAGCACCACTGGGCTGGCTCAGGGACTGCTGAACTCCTGATTACCCCTCGTTCCAACATTTCCTTTATCTCCTCCCTCAGAGTCTGCTTGACTGTCTCAAGCACCCTGTAAGGGGCATGCTTGATAGATCTTTAGGGTCCTGTACCCATATGCTGCTGCACAAGGGTGGTTTTCAGTGAACATGCCCCCAAAGTCCTGTAACACTGCTCAGATTTATTGAACCTGCCTAGTGGATAGCTGCTGGGACATTGCTACCCCCTTCCACTGAGGAGTCATTCCGAGCCTCACTGAGGAAATCAGTCACCAGATTCCCCTCAGACTCCTCTTGCTATCCACTGCAAATACTCAGCACATGGGCCTCTCTATCATGGTAAGGTTTCATCATATTAACAAGGTACATTTAGTGCCCCAGCCTCCGGCCTAGCACTTCTAACATGTATGAACCAAACACTGGAACACCAGAGAAAACCAGCCAAGATATGACCGTAAAAACCTTTTACTTAACGGTTTCATCGAAAAACTTCTTCAGAATACATTCATACAAACTTTTCCAAGTTTAAATACAAATAAATCATGCCCCTCCCATACTTAATTATGTGTTAATAAAACAATTAAACTAATTACAGAACAATAATCTACTCCACTGTGCTTACTAATTTAAAGTAATATAACACTTGCAACTGAAACAATACTTAAAATATTAAGCATACTGTGTGTGCTCTCAAACATAAATTAAATACATTTAGTGCAATAATAAAACGTACATATTATTTAATACAATAATATAAATTAAAAATAAAATGTATGAACTCCAATACTTTACTACATATAACACTAGATGTTAATTACCTTCTGTTAAAAAACATTTGATGTTAATAAATTAATTTAAACCAGGGAACATATCTGCATCTAATCTAAGCTGCCACAATGATTCTTTTCTTTCAACTTTATTTTTAATATTACCACCGCTAAGGTCTTTATCCACTTGTTCTAAGACACTAAACATAAATTTTTTATATGAGCTACAGATGGTTGAGTGCTTAAATACAGCATTCTTATCATCTTTAGTTCTAAAAGCA
This sequence comes from Protopterus annectens, assembly GCF_019279795.1. NCBI lineage: Eukaryota > Metazoa > Chordata > Ceratodontiformes > Protopteridae > Protopterus > Protopterus annectens. The sequence continues at coordinate 727,783,503 of NC_056736.1, read as the reverse complement.
TAATAGTGTTCCCTTATTCTTGTGCAAAGGTTCCTAGTGGTCATACCTACATAGAATGCAGTGCAATCTGAGCATAATGTAATGTAAGCTATATTAGAAGAATTGCAATTAAATCTGCCTTTTACACTAATAGTTCTGTCCAAGTGAGGCAAATTAATAAAAGGGCCTTCCTGAATGTACCTACATGTATTACAGCCAAAAACATTTGAACATACCATTAGTTTTATTTGATATAGGTGCAGTTATCAAGTTGTCATTTTTTTCTAACATGTTCTTAATAGTGTTATATTTTTTTGAAACAAAACTACATTGCCTAAAGTAGTAACTAAATCATTGTTACCAAGAATGATCTTCCAATTGTTTGTAATCACTTTTTTAATGTGATTACTATCAATAGACATGTCAATTGTACATCTAGGAATAGATGATATCATATTTGAAACAGTGTTACTTTCTTGTTGAACTGTCAAGATTTGCCCCCGTAAGCCGATTGCCAAAATAGGTGAAAATACAATTTTCCTTCTATTAATAATATCATCGCTGATTTATTGCAGCAGTGCCTCAGGATAGCCTCTTTCAAAAAATAAATTAGTGATAAAATCAATTTCTTCCAAAAATATTTTATCATTTGTTGTCACCCGAGACGCTCTTATGTATTGACCTTTAGGAACATTTTTCTTAATGTGCATAGGGTGATTACTACGAAAATGCAAGTAGTTATTAACATAAGTGTTCTTCCTGTAAATTCTACTTGTAAATTGTTTGATTTCAAAATCCCATTCCAACTGTACATCTAGATAGTTAACTTTGTTACCAAAACCACTACGTGTGAATTTGAGAAACTCACAACTACTATTTAGTTCTGCCAATAATGTGTTGTGATTATTTGCAGAACCTTTGACAATGAAAAACAAATCATCTGTATAACGACCATAAAACAAAATGTCAGAAAAAGAACTGATGGAGGGTAGGATTCCTTTTTCCCACCATCCCATTACCAATCCAGCAAATGCTGGAGCCACTGTGGCACCCATTGCTACCCCTTTATGGTGTTTATAAGTCTTTCTGTTGAAAATAAAGAAGTTGTTGTCCAACAAAAGTTCTATTAGGGAGCAACAGGTGCCAACAGTGGAATTCCCCCAAGCAGTGTATTTGGTCAAAAAATTCCGTACAAATTCTAAACCTTTTTCTTGCGGGATACAGGAGTACAGAGAAATTACATCCACAGTTAAGATGAAAAATTCTCCCGGAATAAACCACCTTAAGTTTTTATTCTCTATCCAGAATGTTTATTTTTTTATTTATTTTACATTTGTTAACCGGGCTAGTCTGGCTGGATACATGTCCATTTTCAGCAGAGGCCCGAGGAGAAAAGCTCCACTATCATACTATAAACTTTACAGTTCAAAACAATCAATGAATAAAAACAATCAAACAAAGACAAAAAGCAAACAACAATTAAATAAACAGTGTAAAATATGAAAGCAGATAAAGGAACGGTTATTATGTAGTTTAGAAAAATGCAGAGGTAGTAAAGCAAGAGATAGCAGTGGAGAGGCAATATTAAAAAGAAATAATTGCTAGAGAGAGATTGTCATGGAAAGAGGAGGATTTAAGAAAAATAGTGACATATGGAGAGTTAGTAACAGAAATGAAGTATGCACAAAGTGGAAAAGTACAAGTTGTGCCTGGCACTAGTATTTAGGACATAGATTAGCATAGAAGTAACCAGTAAGTGAGTAAGAGAAGAAAAGGTGACAAGAATGTAGTGATAAAGCATGAAGCAGGAAGATATAGGAAGTGTGAAAAAAGAAGGAAGAGAAAAAAAGCAGGTTGGTCAGTAGAGGTAATGACCAGAATGACCTAATACTATCTAAAAAGGACCAAGAGTCCTTAATAAAAGAAGGTAAATTCGGGACTAAAGGGTTCAAAACTTTATCCAAATACAAAGATAGTCCTTCTGTGACACTCCCTGTCAAAATTATCAGCTTTAACTTGAGTTAAAAAAATATCACTTTCATTGCTTTTGAGGTTTGGCTACTCCTTTCCCCATTATCTCCATGATCCTGGTGAAGAGTCTGCATTTCCTTTCAATGTTGCCTCTGCCTCTCATTTTCTTCAGCTTCCAGACATCTCAGTTTCTCTTTTTCTTCAGCCTCCAAATGCTGCATTCACTCTGCCAATTTTAGTTCCAAACATTTGGCCTGCAGTTCGAGTCTCTTTAACTCCAGATGGATTTTTAAGTCCTCTGAGGGAAAAGTTGGACTGTCCAGTCTGGGTGTCTTCCTGGTTGCTGGTCTGTGATGCAGCTATGACTAAAGCTGCAATAATTTCCCCTTTAGTCAGGTTGGCATGCACCAGTCCTTTGGCTTGGCACATCTCAGCCAACTGGCTCCTTGTCAGCTTTTCATAATCCTCTGCTGACATCCTTACCTGCTCTCCCTGACTAACTAAGCTAACAAAAAATAAATAAAACTACTGTGATATGAAACTCTGAGAGTACAGACACCTTCTTTAGTGACCACTGTTTACAGGCTACAGGAGTTCAGTAACCACACCACTGTTCACCAGTATGTGATGTGGTGATCCCACCACTGCCAACCAATATGTGATGTGGATATCCCACCACTGCCAACCAATATGTGATGTGGATATCCCATCACTGCCAATCAATATCTGACAACCCTCCAGCGTCTCTGGGACAGTAATCAAGGAGCCTCAATCCTCACCATTGGCACCAGTGGGGGAGGTTTACTAGGAGGATAACAGGTACCCTTACAGTATTTCCAGAGGCAGCTCTCTGCATCAAGTGCAGTTTCCCTTAAGAGCACACAGAGACCACAGACAGTCCAGGGCTGATTCCTCTCTCTTTCTCTGGAGCCCCAATAAGATTCCCCACTGGCACAGCTATAGAGTTGAGTCCTTAGCCAGGGTTCCAGGCCAAGTCCTCCAACACTCTCTATGTGCAATCAGTGCTTCATTTCCCTGTCCAAGTAGCTGACACACACACACTCTTTAAGATTTTATTTGCACATACACACACACCTGGGAAAGGCTGGTGCAGGTTTACTAATTATGCCCCCTTTTTCCCAGACTATAAGGTAGTTATCACTACCACCAGCACCCCTTGCCTGCTACTTTAAGGCCTTTAACAAAAAGTGTCCAGTTTTACTGTGGGAAATTAATATTAATACAAATGGTAGTTTGACCAAGAGCAAGGCTATTAGGAGTGTCACACACAGTGTCACCAAATAAATATGCAAATACTCTCAAAACTAAAACATCTCTACAAAGATCAGCCACAATGAAAGGTTTAAATATATTTAATAATAATAATAATAATAATAATAATAAAAGAACAAGACAATACTATGTATTTACAGTGACATCAAAGTTCAAATCACATAAATATTTAAAATAACATCGGACAGGCTCAGACAAAAAAAGAAAAACAATATCTAAACTAAGCTTCAATTATATTCCTGACTGAATCTAAGATAATTAGTTTACCCTAATAACTTACTTAATAGAGCAAGGCAGATGATGTGGTTGTCATTCCCAAGACAGAATACAGAATGCTCCATCTCACTAAGTGACTTCTCAAAATAATATCTAAAAGATTACTTCTGAGATAGCTTGCAGAATGACATCAATTTTGGTCATCTGACTTCTAGTTCCCATGCAAACCCCCCATTGCTGGAAGCTGGCAGGACTTAACACCAACCTGTAAAAATACACACACAGGGGCTTTTGCTGAGATCTGTGACAGGTGCTAGAAGTCATCAAATAATTTCATACCTCCATGCCTCCAGAATAGTAATTAGTTCTCCACAAAGACAATACAAAAAGCTTCCTAGTACAGATTTTGTGTCTCTGGCTGCTTTGAAACTTGCGAGATAGCATTTTTATGGCCTAGCTTATAAAGTGATTTAATTTCAGATATTTTTTTTAAGTTTGCTGGACTGAGATTAACCTCCCAGTTTCCTCTGTTAAAACACATGGATTTAAACAGTTACAATAGTGCATGTACATTTCTGTTCTCTCCAGTAAGGCACACTATGGATACATTCAAATGCAAGCACTTTACAAATGCCTTTGCAACACAAACATCTGTACAAATCAGTTTGATATACACATAGTGCTAATAAACAGCAGCATCTTGTACAAATCAGTTTGATATTCACAAATGACATATAGTTATTTACAAAATTCCAGCTAACTGTGCTGGCAGTACCTCCTATTGTCACAGACCAGAATAACAGATAAGAGAGGACCATGGATTTGATATACTAAAACCTTAGCAAAAATCTGACAAAGTAGCAAATAAAAGTTTCATGAACCAATTAAACAGACTTGAAATGGGTCTGGTAATTGTAATCTTACAAAAACATTGGCAGAAGTGTACATGAATAGTAACAGTAAATGGAGCTTAAATGTCATATATTTACAAATGTGGAGTGGTTACATAATCACAGCTTTTTAGCAGTGTCCAGGGGCATGCCACATGAAAAAAGTTATTACATGTTGAAATGACAGGACATATTTTAGTAATTTTTATCATTAGAAAAGTAATTACCTGAGCAATGCATATATTATAACACATTGATATCATGTTCTCCGTGCTGTCTATAGAATTTCTTCTGTACCAATCCTGACTGACCACTTTACGTTCAAATGATGATATATTATACAATGGTAAGTACAGATTTAATAAAGCTTTCCTGGTGTCTGATAATTGCTCATTATACATTTACATTTGCTCATTCAAAAGTAGTTACAGTTTGGTGATTGTTTCAGATGGTGTTTGAATCTATCAGAAATTTTATCTGTCAGAGATTTTATATGTTTGATCTGACCCATCTCAGAGCTGTTAATAGAAGAAGCATTTTTTATGACTTTGGATGTTACTGGGATACATCTGACAGTATATGTATGCCTATAATGTAGCTATGATATGCAACCCTAAGTTTGAGGCAAAAAAGATGTTTCATACAATCATTGTCATTCTTATAATAGCACAGGCACACAAGTACACATATATGCATGCCTACGTATCAAAAGTAAAAAGAAAGAGTGGCAAGGCATTCCTTATCATCTGTACAAGGGCATTAGCAAGCTTCCTTTATCAATGCATCATGGAAGCGATGCAAATTTCTCCTGTAAAAAAAATAAATAAAAATGCTTTAGCAGGTTCAGTCATGAATGCCTAATGTCACATGAGTCTTTATAATGCATTCAAATCAACAAACCAAACACAGTTGCTGTGGCATGTTTTAATTTTATGTGACTCATAAGTAGATGTAGCATAAGCAAAGAGTCTATGTCCTGAAACACTAGGCTTAACAAGAAGCCTCATGAGTATTTACCTTAGGGGAGGGTACCAAATAAGGTGGTGTATTTACCTTAGGGGAGGATACCAAACAAAGTGGCAACAAAGAGTAAAAGTCTTAAAGCAGATGGGTGCATGATTCAACCACAAACACTCTGGGAAAATGTATGGGCACCTGTACAAACATTTTAAACCTCTTTTTATCACGTTGTCATTGAAGATCTACATATGTCAGATAAAAAATAAATAAATAAAAGTGGTTCAGCACATTAATCTAACTTTGAATACACAATGACATACATGTATTTAATAATGCACTCTGGCTAACAGTCCAGATATCACTGGTTATAACATGTTAAACCCTTAGTTGACTTTACAAGGGCAGCTTGGTTTAGGCCATATACATAGTGCAAGTGAAATATTCTACAGCATCATTTAAGGATAGGGTCACAGGATCTTAATTTTAGAGATGGTCTGTACCTGTTTCTTCTAGGCTTTTGGATATTGGCAATTGCATTAGCCACCCCTACTGTGCCTTTTTTAGATTGTGTTAAAATAGCCAACCTCCCAACATAACAAAATCCTCTCTAGATAAACTCAAGGTACTGCTGCTTAATGCTGAGTCTAAACAAGAAACTGCACTCCCTGGAAGCACTCCTCACTTTGGAAGATGCTGACATCTGTGCAGTCACCAAGACATGGTTCAAAGGCACGGAAACCACCCAGCTATGCAGGGCTACAATGCCTTCCATACATTCAGACCATAAACTGAGCGTGAAAGAACCAAATAAGGAACTGTATCCATCTTCATTAAGGATAAGTACAACTCGAGAATGGTCAAACAGTATGACTCTCTTGAGCTACTCCATTTGAAATTAACTATTGTCAAAGCCCCCTACCACATTATATCTAGCTATAGGTCCCCCACCACAAAACAAGAAAGGCATACTGCATACTTAGACGTACTGGAGTTACTTGCCATACAGCCCAACACCTTACTCATGGGTGATTTTAATTATTCTACCATCATCTGGAAAACATACACAACCAGAAATATGCTGGCTCAGAGTTTCTTGGACTTTTTCAATTTAAATGCTGTGGAACAGCTAGTCAGCACACCCACAAGAGACTCATATGTCTTGGATATAGTACTCACTAACATGAGAGAGCATTTCACCCTCATCCTCTGTGTGATATCCTCTCTGGTAAGATAAGACCATAAATCAGTCTTGTTGGATGTAATTATAAGACCAGTTACCCCATCAAGCTCAAAAATGCTTAAGGACTTTTCAAAGGCAAACAACCTCCTACTAAGTGATGGTATAAGAAGTTTCAAAGCACCCTCAAATGCAGATAAAATAAACTTCTATGCACAAGTGTACACCAATGTCCTACATAACCAGTTAGGCAGTTTTATAGAATCGGCTGTACCTGACTGGATTAAAACCAGGTCCTTCTGAATAAACAAGCCACTCTGGTGAACCCCTAGTATAAACAGGTTATACAACAAGAGAAAGAATCTAATGTCTGAGAACAAGAGGGAACTGGCTCAACAGAGGAAGAGATCCCTCTTTAGTTTAAACAAACAAATTAGAGACCTTGTCAAGTCCTTCAAAGGTAATTACAAAGTGAAAATAGTCTCCCTAGATAAGGATAATCACAAGGCATCCTTTAACTACATCCAAAATCTAAAAGGGAATACCCAGCTATGTGCTGAACTGGCTGTGGTTGGCAACACCCATACTCAAACTGAGGTAATAGACAACTTGCTATCTGACAGATTTGGAGCAAACTTCACCCACCTGTTACCTCCAGTTATCTCCCAAAGTATACCTGCCACCATTCCTCAAACTATTATTTCAAAACAGCAGGTCATCTCAGCGCTCTTCAAGCCCAAAAACGTGCATCAATGGAACCAGTATATTCCAGGTTGCCTTTTAAACAACTTAAAACATGACTTAGTAGACTCACATGGATCTCTGTTTAACCACAGCTTTGAACTGGCTGTGTTCCAGCAGAATGCAGGACAGCAACAGTAATCCCTCTGTACAAAGTGGGACTATCAACCGACCTTGGGAATTATAGGCCCACAAGCTTGACTAGCCTCATCTGCAAGGCTATGGAAAGAATCACTATTGACCTTATTAACAAAGACATAGGTAATTTCCAAACTCTGGACTCAACCTTATCCAGATTCATTAAAGGTAGATCATGCCTGTTAAACACTTTGAAAAAGTCACGGGGGGTGTGGCCAAGATGGTGACAGGCTAACAGCTTAGTTTCTCAGCTCTGCTATTTGAGTTATATTTCTGACAGGAACTATTACATTTTTGATGTCATGGATTCTTCAACTTTGAAGATTACCTTCTTTTTATATCTGGAATTTACATCTTCAGTTTTCTCAGTTCCTGTCAACATTCAAACAGAAAGGGTTTTTCCTATTCTTTACGAGTTTTTCCAAAACTAACTCACAGGATTTGTCATTAAAGAAGGAGCTACAATCAGTTCTAAATAGTATACAAAACTTCTCAATAAAACTGGATAAAATGGACAATAAAACAAATAATTTCAAAGAAAAATGCACAAAACAAATGGACCAGCTATATGAAATAATAATGTAACAGAAGACCAAGATCTCTATTACGGAAGATGCACTAAAATTATATAGAAGGAAGGGTTTCAGAAAAACATAATACTGAATTTTTATTAAAGCAAAATACCTCTTTATTAAATAAAATAGATGACCTTGAAAACAAGTCTAGAAGGAACAAGATACATATTTATGGTTTGTCTGAGAAAAATAGAAGGTGGAAATATGGTTGATTTCCTCACATCTCGTTTCCCTAAGACTTTGAATATACCTGAGTCTTTATCATATGGCATTGAAAGAGCTCACAGGTCTCTTGTGGTCCCTTCAACATCAAAAAAAGTAAATACAAATCTGAGATCCATAATTATGAGATTTTTTTTCCTACCAAGATAAGGAATTAATATTAAATACTGCTTGATTAAATTCTCCAATTAAACTAAATGAGAGTACAATACGGTTTGACATTGACCACTCTTCATCTGTGATTTCGAAGAGAACAGAGTTTCTCCCTTTGATAAAAGAATTGAAAAACAGACAGATTAAAGTGTACTTATTATTTTCAGCTAAACTTAAAGTTTTTCTTACAGAAGGTACTAAAACTTTTAAAACAATGGAATCAGCTGTATCCTTTTTAAAATCAAACAACATTTTGGAACAAACAGAAGAAATGGAATGGAGCAATTACTCATTGAAAAGAGAAGCAGAAAAGAATGGATGGAAAACTACTGACAAGTAGAAGAAAACATTAAAAGACAAATATATATATTTTTGTTTTCCTCCCTGATTTGTTTGGTTTATATTCGTATATTCTTGGTAACACTTTCCATTTCACAACAAAAAGCTATAACTGATTCAGGCAGAAAACTAGTGAAAAAAAGGAAAATTTATATACATATACACAACAATAAGGTAAAGTGATTTAACCTTTATCATTCTTTATAACATCATAAACATTCTAATGTAATCAATATTTATTTAGATGTCATTTGAAAGTATTTTTTGAGCTATAAGTATATTTTGAATAATAATTTGTTTTTTTTTCTTCTTTTTTAACTAGGTTAAACCTGGTACCTTTCCCACAAATGCCTGCCATGTCTGCCATGGATCTAGAGCAATGACAAATTATGCTTCCCACCAATTCCAGTTATCACATTTACAGGAGTGCAGTGGAACTGTTGCACTCTGCTTACAATTGCACAAATGCATTGCTCAGCAGTGCGTTCTTTCGAGCAACATGTTTGTCCAATGCTAAGCAGAGAACAGCAATGAGCCATTGCATAATTACAATTAAAATCCCAAGGTTATTTGATGTACAGGCAGTTGTGTATGTGTGTTAGGCCATACCAGTCTAGACAGAAGAATTATACTTACAGGAATATAGTACACAGTACACCCACAGGGTAGTGTGCTACACGTTAGAACTCCTGCATATTTCTGGCCCTGTTCTCAGAATTATAGGGAAAATATATGTAGATACTGGCATGTTGGAGCATAACATTCAGGAATTGGTGGAGGATCCTGGATGCTGATGCCTGTGACACCCCCAGCATGTCCCCTGTTGGTCTCTGAAAGGTACCTGTAGCTAAGATTCTAAGGGCTATTCATACCTTTGTCTCCACTGAGATATGTTACCCTCAGTTAGCTCTGGCTCTGAGTTGAGGACAGCAGATGTCACAGAGTTCCTGTTGTGTGTCCCTGTCTATCCTGTAGTACTGTACAATGTCCACATCATGTAGGTTGTGAAAAGTTAAATGGAGCCTGAAAACCCCTCACCTTCTCGGCCTAGGCCTATTGACAGCAGCAGCATTAGCTTCAGCCTGTAGCTCATACAAATGAATTAAAGCAGCAGCAGCCCCTAACATTGTGTCCATGTAGACTCCTTTTGGTGACTGTATTCCAAATGTTTTGGAAATCGCACCAGCATGGAGTCTACATGGATGCTTTATAGCCTGTTGAATAGCTCCACTGTGTTGGGTTGGTTAATTAGCATGCAGTTCATCTGATTATACTGTAATTAACATGCTACAGTGTTTACCTTGTTTGTACGATGGTGCATGCCTCTACATGGAACTCACTGAATCTGAATTTTGTTGCTACCATGTGAACGTCACTCAGAAACATGCACATGGTGGAAAATGACCGTGTATGGGTTTATTGAATCCCCAAGTTTGAGTTAACTTTGGATATTCAATGATCTTCATAGAAAATTTGTAAAAGGCGGTCCACGGTGTGGTGGCAATCATGACATTTCAAGAAATTTTATTGAGTTTACAAATTTCTTATGTAAATAAACCTTTTAGACATACTACTGAATGGATTGCATTAGTGATTATATGTACAAATGTAGCCAACTTGGCATGCAGGTTTGTACAATCATGAATGTATTATGACAGTTGTATGCATACACATCTGAGTTACTCATAAATAAGTATTCCTGCACTTCATGCATACTCATCCCTTCAGCTACCTAAGCTGCTTATACTCACATTCTCTTAGATTCACACCCATAGGCATCTGTGTTTCACACAATAGCCACCATTTTGCTTTTTGACTGTGGCAGGGAACAATGCCTTTTATTAAAACTCAGGACAGGGCCCAAAGCTGGTGTGCAAGGCAAGTGCAAATCTTCCCCTGTATTTGCTGTACCCAGTATAAGAATATTGCAAGTTGCAGCAGGAGGGCCTTTCTAAAGGACTGATCTGTGGAAGACTTGGTGGATGAGTTATCATTCACAACAGGGACACCGTATACAGGTGAGCTGCATTGCCAAAGGTACACTGACCTGCAGCACTGGCTTCCTAACCAGCTTGCACAGTGGGTGTCAAAAGTTCAGGAGTGGCATCCCGACTCATTTAGTTAGTATTTCTTCACTAGGATTCCAGGAATAAAATTGAGAAGTACTACCATACTTATGGGTCATTGTTGTTGAATAACTGCCAATTTTGTCTGTCCATTAAAAGTACTAAGAAGATTCTACTCTGTTGACTGCAGCAGCAATCAGCAAAGAGCACATTTTACTTAAATAGTTTTAAGACTTATTATATGTACTTTATTATTTTTAAAAATTATTTTAAGCAAAAAAAGTTATTAACTTACTGACAACTTTCTAGCTCTAAAAAACTTTACCTGTGTGATAACTAAAGGGCAGTTTTATGCAGGTAGAGCAGACAGTGAATAACCCTCTGAAGTACTGGAAGGAGGCATCACAAACAGTTCAATAGGCAGGTATTCCTTACCTTATTTATTAGTGTACTTGCAATAGGTAAAGGCTGGGGGCATACAATAATAGTGTGCATTTCTTTTAGAAGTAGCTAAAATCAGTAAGTACCCTGGCAGGACTACAACTGTCACAGGAAATTAAATAGTGCAGTTTATTACAGTGCTGTTGTTTATGGTACAACACAAATGATTGTACTTTGCTAACAATACCTGCTCTCTTTTTCTTTTTTGTTTTGCAACAAGGGAAGAGATTAATATGAACTGGTGCCTCATTTACAGGAGGCTGAAAAGGCTGGTCCCCCAGCTTTGTACATGTGTCTTCTCTCTATCCTTAATTAAGTTGTTAGAAAATATAAAATGATTTAATAAGCACTGTGTTTTGTCTTTGACTGCTTTTTTTTCACATGCTATTCCTCCCTACAGCTGCAAAAGAAACAGAAGCACCTTGGTTCACGCCATTCATGTCATCAACCCCCCTCACCCCCCACCAGCATGCCCTGGGTCTGCCTTATCAGAGAGAGATGTGAAGAAGTGGTGGCCTGCCCCCTACAGTCAACCTGGGTCATAGCAGCCATTCCCTAGGTCAGCTACAGTTTCAGGCTGTGTTGGAGTTTGTCATCGAGACCTAGAAAGGAGCAGTGGGTCCCATATGAATGTCTCCTACAGCGGGTGTATGACCAGAGGCCATTCCCTAAATATTGGGGTCTGCCTACTGAGGCATCTCTGAGTAGAGGTCTAAATGATGGTCTCTGGGTCAGGATAATAGTTGTGGTGGTCCTGTGTCCCCACCCTATCCCTCATCATCTGTGAACCCACCTTATTATTCATACTCACCTTATTATGTCATACTCACCTTATTGGGTCGTACTCACTCTTACTATGTCTCCAGTATTCCTCATCTACCACCATTTATCAACCTTCTGTCTGTCTTCCTTTTCCTTTGTGAATCTGACCTGTAGCTTGCTCAGCCATTCCTGTCTGTCTTGTCTATCAATTTATATTTATTGTCAAAACTCTTCTCTTCCCTACCTAGCACATCTTCTCTTGCTTCCTTTTATCCATCCCTCTTTTTCAGAAAAAGAGAGTCTATCTTCACCAAAAAAGAAGTACTATTTTCTCCCACCTCCTCCAGCACAGCCCTCTTTTGTTATCCTACTATGTTTCCTTTGCCTGATCTCTCCTATTTTCCCAACTTCATTAACCGCTCCTTTCTCATGCTTATAAATGCATTAAACTGGTGTCCATCAATCAGGACCTACAGAATAAAGTTGCTGGCAAAGTGGATTTGACTGATATCCAGTGGCATTGAGCACAGGTATGCACAGTTACTCACAGCCAAATCTCACAATATTAGTTCAAAGAAGAGTTTATGGCAAACTTTGACAACTTACAAAGGTACATCGGAAAAATACGAAAGTATGTAGAAGTTACACATATGTACAATATACACGTCCATGCAAGTAATCCTGCACACTTCTTAACATAATTTACACACTTCTATCTCTGCACCTCTTACTTGGGCAGTTGGCTGCACATATGTGAAAACCATCACCACTAGTTCGGTCTTACTACATTTGCATATTAGTGAAGTTCTGCTATTCACATGTTCAGCTTGCACACTTGTACAGTGTAGGACTACAAATATCACCTTAAAACACTGACTACCACCTTCAGCAATAAAAAAGGTTTTTTTTTGTTGAGGCTTGTTTTCCTGCTGAGAAACCTTTATTGATTATTGTAAGGGATGCTTTAGTCCTGTTTAGTGAGCCTACCCATGATTCTCATTAGTTTAACAAAAGTGTGTCAGTGCCTCAATATGATTATCATGCCTTCCTGTGATTCTAATTGGTGCAAGGGAAGTGTGTCGCTGCCTTCCTGTGATTCTAATTGGTGCAAGGGAAGTGTGTCGCCGCCTTCCTGTGATTCTAATTGGTTCAAGGGAAGTGTGTCTCGGCCTTCCTGTGATTCTCACTGTTTCAAAGGAAGTGTGTCTGCCTACTTCTGATTCTCTTTTTTTTTTAATAATCCGTCTTTTATTATTTTTCATTTACATACTACACACTACTATATATATATACAATATGTACAAGATTGCTTCCAAAAGTTACACAAACATTGTATATTAGCAAAAAATTGTTAAGAAGGAAACATAACATAAAAGAGCCATCAATCTGTATTATTATTACAATCTATATCTAATCTAAGATTGAATCTGACTTATAAATATGTATCCTAAGTAACACTGGATAAGAACTTCTAGGCCAGCACAATATTAAAAATGTGCTCCTATATTTTAACATTATGTATACTTTTCTTATGGTCATTAATTAACAATTTGTGCGCTAATATATGTCTTATTGCTAGTGATCTGAAATTTTCCCAAGATGTCTGGGTCGGGTTCAACCAGTTTGAAGCTATGTATAGTTTCATTAATAAACAAATATTCATGATTATGATCCTTTTTGATTTATCTAAATTATCTGGGGGAATATGTAGGATCATAAATTCCCAAGAGAGTGTTGAATGTTGGTAGCCCATTTTCTGTAATTGAAATTTTAACGAATTCCAAAGTTTAAAAATGCATTTGCAATTCCAGAACATGTGAAAAAGGTCAGCTATCTGGTCTATGCAGTATGGACAATTAGGAGAATTTTTTGAGTCAAATTTATGAAGAGTAAGACGGGTATAATAGGCATTGTTAAATATCATCAATTGTGTGAATAGTAATTTTTGGAGGGATACTGACTTTAATGTTAGCTTAAATGCATCCAAAATCTTGC